>NC_041722.1:20490842-20611287 GCF_900700375.1 Denticeps clupeoides
CGATCTCTGATGCTGAACTGCTGCAGAATACCTTGGCAGGGGCTGAATTTCTGTTTTTCTGCAACTGTATCACACACTGAAGTTCACATCATGAGAGAGAGAGAAAGACGAAGAGAGAGAGAGAGAGAGAGACACACACACACACACACACACACACACTTCACATGAGCGAGCATTTCTCTGCCGAGCTTTTCAGGTCCTCCAGCGTGGCCTGGGCTTTGTCCTTCAGCTGGTCCATGTCCACATTCTGGATGCTGGACAGCTGGCCCAGCACCGAGCTCTTGTGCGCCTCCTCCTGGTTGTCCTCAGCAATCATCTTGGCCAGTTCTGTGGGCAGCTCCACATCATCTCCGGCCTGCTGGACTTGAGTCTCGTCCAGCTCGTTCTGTGGGGCAGCAGGAGTTTTATAAGATCATAAAAACATAATTAGCTCCGGTTAAGGCTATTTATTGAGATCCTGATGCAGTAAAGCAGGCGAACCTTTGGAAGTCGGTACTTATCCCCGAAGTGCATTCTGACTGTAGCTCGCTCCGCCTTCTTCTGTGCAAAATTGGCTTCTCGTTCCCTCCTAGAAGCCATAAAAGACTGGAGTCACCACACACAGACACACTAATATTAACTTGCATGGTATTTGCATGGTCTTGAATCATTTCAATGATCTAATTTCTGACAAAATAAAGGCCCTCTGAAGGCTGCAACAGAGCGACGACAGCCTCACACTGCGAGAAAGCGTGACCCAGATCGAGCGAGACTTCTTCTCCGGCGGAGGTGCTCAGCGGGCTGATTGGACGCCTAAAGCGCAACTCCGGTATGCAAATAAATCAGAGCGCCGATAAACAGCGCAGGGCAAAATTTGCACACGGCAGCCGAGGGCGAGGCGAGTGAGAGAGAGAGAGGGTGAGAGAGGAGAGGTGTGTGTGTGTGAGGGCAGTACAGCACCGGGCCCTGGGGCCAGAGGTGTCTGTGTGCGTGTGTGTGTGTGTGTGTGTGTGTGTTGTGTGTGTGCGTATGCATGTGAGTGCATGTAAGTGTGAGTGACAGAGCGGGGAGATCTGGCATCGCCGCGGCCCCAGATGCAGCGAGCTGCCGGTCCAACGCGCAGGGGAGCGACGCGGGGTCACGGCCTGGGCCGAAGAACCGATGCTCAGCGACCCCGGCAGCTGAGCATGGACCGCCTCATACACAATTTATATCCCATTTCTCACAGATCCACCAATCTCAGATTATTTATTGCATAAATACATGTCTGCTGGCCAACGGTTGTCCTAAACCAGCTTTTTCATCTGTGATTTTGCGCAGATTCCTCCACTAGAGGGCAGGCAGGAGACAGTGACGGTCGGACGAGGATCGTGTACAGACCTCATTACATCAAACGAAAACGGTGTGAACGGATTTTAATTAAAAGCAGAAGGCAGAATGACTGCACGGCTCTGGCCACGTTGTTGGGGTGCCTGATGTCGTGACCCCTGGATCCACCTCTGGCCACGTCGGTGGGGTGCCTGATGTCGTGACCCCTGGATCCACCTCTGGCCACGTCGGTGGGGTGCCTGAGGTCGTGACCCCTGGATCCACCTCTGGCCACGTCGGTGGGGTGCCTGATGTCGTGACCCCTGGATTCCACCTCTGGCCACGTCGGTGGGGTGCCTGATGTCGTGACCCCTGGATCCACCTCTGGCCACGTTGTTTGGGGTGCCTGAACTGGGTGACCTCTGTGTGTCATGTTGTCATGAGATATAAAGGTTTGCAGAGACCAAACGTAGATTTAACACACGAGGTGCAAACATGTCCCTAATGTGTGGCCCTGCCCTGGACGGCTGTCAGGGCGTGTTGTCCACTCAAATCCTAATATCGAACACCCGTGTGGGCAAACACATAAATGGCAGTATTTAAATGTGGAATCACAGAGAAAATGTTGGTTTGGTTTCAGTTGGTTTCCTTACATTTAAGGCCGTTATCCAGAGCGACGTACAATGTGCTTTTATAGGACCCACGACCTTATGATCTATTAAAGCGAAGGTCGGTCAATAATGTCTTTTGGCTGAACTTGTACCAGACGCACAGAAGATCAAATTCACCGCAGGCATCAGGCTCACAGTTCATCGAAGAGGGTGACCAGGGGTCATCCTGCCCTTTCACCAGCAGAAGAAATATGAATGTTATCCATATGCAGCCTGTATAAATCCACAGCAGAGACCCTGGCCGCTTTACTCACAGAAATATTCACAATCTACAGTTTTCAAAATAGTAGGAAAAAAAAAAACGAATATTAACCCGAAAAGCTGTATAAATTATTCTATAACGGTGTATTTAGAGGAAAAATCGGTGCGCTGCGCTGTGGAGAGCCACGGACCCCACAGATCCGACAGACCCCATGAATCCCACGGACCCCGAGTCGTATTTTTCCTGTTTCTGGAGGCAGTTTTTGACTGTATAAATTATTCTATAACGGCGCATTTAGAGGAAAAAAGCGGTGCGCTGCGCTGTGGAGAGCCACGGACCCACCGATCCGACAAATCCGACAGACCCCCACGGACCCCGAGTCGTATTTTTCCGTTTCTGGCGGCAGTTTTGACTCTAAATGCACTGTTCTATAATTATTTATAGAGGAAAAATCGGTGCGCTGCGCTGTGGAGAGCCACGGACCCCACAGATCCGACAGACCCCACGGACCCCGAGTCGTATTTTTCCGCTTCTGGAGGCAGTTTTGACTATAAATAATTCTGTGACGGTGCATTTGGAGGTAAAAAAAAACGGTGCGCTGCGCTTTGGAGAGCCACGGACCCCACGAATTCCACGGCCCCCGAGTCGTATTTTTTCCGCTTCTGGAGGCAGTTTTTGACTGTATAAATAATTCTGTGACGGTGCATTTGGAGGAAAAAGCGGTGCGCTGCGCTCTGGAGAGCCACGGACCCCACAGATCCGACAGACCCCACGAATGCCACGGACCCCGAGTCGTATTTTTCCGCTTCTGGAGGCAGTTTTGACTGTATAATAATTCTGTGACGTTGCATTTGGAGGAAAAAGCGGTGCGCTGCGCTCTGGAGAGCCTCGGACCCCACGGACCCCACGCCGCCGGGCGCTTACTTCTCCTCCTCCAGCTGCTTGCTGGTACTCCTCGAACTCCTCCTGGGTCATTCCTTTGGCGGCCGCCTCCGTCTTCTCGCCCTCGGGCTTCTCCTCTCCCAGCCCGCCCGTCAGGTTCTTCAGCTGCCCGCCCACCACGTGTTTCACCATGAACGCCATTTCTCGGGAGCGGAGGATCCGGCGGAGGCTTCAGAAGAGCAGCCGAACGCGCCGAGTCCACAAGTTTTGCTGGACGCTCCCGTCCAATCCCGTCCGTCCTCAGCCTCCCTCCCTCCCTCCCTCCCTCCGCCCAATCCCAGTCACGTGACTCGCCGTGGAGCCCTGGCTGGAAGTGTCCCGACATAAAAGTTCCCGATAATAATCATCATCATCATCATCATCATCATCATCATCATTTCAGGACAGGTGAGGTGACGCTGGTGGCACATGGCAGGGGACTGGGAATATGTCAGCAGTGCCAGCGTCATTGTAGGTGTCTGTGGGTAGAAGGTGGGACATGTCGGTCGAGGAACAGCAGAAAACAAGGAAGCCTGTCAAATGGAAGAAGATAAGGAGCAGAGTCGGATCGGCGTGGCCGGCGTGGCCGGGGACTTGCAAATCCCTTTTGCACTTCAAAGTCCTCCCAGTCTCCAGAAAATCGATTCCCAACTTTGTGAATGCGGGCGAGGAGGAAGGACTGCACCCCGCAGCAGTGTCCTTTGTTCCAATCGGAGATGCTCCATCTCGTCCTCAGATCGCGTCTATTCTCGGCCGAGTCGTTCACACATGGCACCAAAGCGCCTAATAAGCGTCCCTTCTGACAGACGCCCGGACAGGCCCCGCGTGACACCTACACCGCGAGGAACTGTACTCGAGCGCGGCGCCCTGCTAGAAGGCTGCAATTAACTCCACATTTACACCACTTCCCACGTCTCAGGGGCGGAGACGGCCTGACCCCACCACCCTCATTCGAAATGCCGCTACAGCGCGGTGGCAGGTTCCAGTTTACTGGGTGAACAGAGGAGTGACTGTCACTGCGAAACACTGCAGCGCAGCACACGCCGCACACAACGAAACGAGTTCTCTGCTTTCAACCGTCACCCTCGATGAGCAGTGGCACCTCGGTCAGGATTCGAACCGGCAACCTTCTGATTACGGGGCCGCTTCCCTACCCGCCAGGCCCCCACTGAAACGTGCTAAACCAGAAAATAGGACCACGAGCTAGCTGGAGTTGGGGGTTAGCTGCGTAATATTACTGCCAGAGGTCATTGCAGGATCTTCAGCTAGATCCAGGGACGAAGACATCATCTTTGCGAGTCACTTTGGACGGTGGAACGTACGGAAGTCATGTTTACGATCAAGTCGGGGGGATCCAGACCGGGACCATTCAGAAGAAGAATTCGGGGAACAACTGCCCGGTGTAATTAGATTATTAGCGTGTTTATTTTCTCCCCGGGGGAGAAGGTGGTTTAATATGAATCACAGCCGTCAATAAAAGTATGCGTTATTAATTAGAAGCGGGACCGATTTAATATCGAACGCTCAGGGACATTTAGGAAACTGGCAGATGGGAGTTCAATTTTCACATCAAAATACACATTTACACACGCGCACAACCTCCTTATATAACCCCCACGCATGGGTGCACACCCCGCACAGAGAGGCGCGGCAGCGTGCGCCTGACTGCGGACACATCTGTCCCTCCCACAGCGTGGCCTGCTTTCTGCGTTTGTGTGTCACCAAGCCGCTGTGGGGCCGGGGTCCCGCGGCCCGATCTGTCCCCACGCCGCCCCTCTGAAACCACGGGCCGAGGCTTCGTCTCCAGCTTCTCGCATGCGGCCGAGCGGGGGACCTTCTCGGGGGTGCGGGGACAATCCACAATGTAACGGGGACGAGTGGAGCGGAGGAAGACGGTGGTAGTAGCCTAGTGGGTAAGACACTCGCCTGTGAACCAGGTTCAAATCCCACTTACTACCATTGTGTCCCTGAGCAGGACACTTAACCCTGAGTGTCTCCAGGGGGGACTGTCCCTGTCACTACTGATTGTAAGTCGCTCTGGATAAGGACGTCTGGTAAATGCCTAAATGTAAGACGGAGTAAGAAAAAGCGTTACCTGCGAGGTTGGAGCACGAGGTGCGTTTACGTAATCAGAGGGACGGACCGGTCCGTACCGGCTCGGCGGCCCTGGGAGAAGCCGCGCAGCACAATGACTTAGTGCCGGCCGCGGCTAAATGGGATGCGATAGCCGGAAAATTCTCTTTCCACCGACTTCTCGCAAACAATCGGCAGCGAGAGAGGCGGGAGGGACGGAGGGACGGAGGAGGGGGCCGAGGTGGTGCTGGAGCCAGAAAGCTGGAAAGTCCAGGAGATATAATGCACGGGTGTGAGGTCTATGGAGATGAACCGGGGGTCATCTGACCCTCTGTCCTCTTCACCTCCTCGGAGCGAATCGCTCCGGCCCCCGACTCCCCCCGACTTACGTAAAGCGCCTCGGCGATCGGGGACAAGCAGAGCTGACTCCACGTCTGGAGCCGGCGCGACGGCAGTAACCCCGCCAGGCTTCCGGGGCGACCCGGCACGTCTTCGCTCAGCGTGTATAAAAAATGCTAAGCCCTGACGAGAGCCCGTCTCACAGCGGTGGGGGGTTTGGAGGATTTAACGAACACCAGCCTGATACCAAGTACCACGTGCTTGACGAAATGTGGAGGGATTTAACCGTTAGCATTTCAGTTTTCACAATGTGATGGGGCGGCGGTGGCCTAGCGGTTAAGGAAGCGGCGCCGTACTCAGAAGGTTGCCGGTTCGTGTCCCGATCCGCCAAGGTCCCACTGAGCAAAGCACCGTCACCAACACACTGCTCCCCCGGGCGCCTGTCATGGCTGCCCACTGCTCACTCAGGGTGTTGGGTTAAATGCAGAGGACACATTTCACTGTGTGCACTCTGTGCTGTGCTGTTGTGTATCACAAGTGACAATCACTTCCCTTTTCTTCTAACCACGCTCGTGTGGTGAGCATGTGGCCTTTGACGGGGTTAAGGACGGCCGGGAGGGTGAAATGGAGGACCAACGGGCCGTTCCACGGACCTCCTGCATCACCAGAGTGACTAATCCGGCGCCTTATACGAGCACCAGCGGTGGAGACGCATCTTCAAATGAAGTCAGGGGCCATCAAACCCCTACGTTCAAGTGACAAGCTGCCCGGAGGTGTTAGCGTTGCAGCGCTCGGGAACACTGTGTTTGCGCACCGGTCACTGGCTGCCACACCACATGACCAGTCACACGGGGGACACGACACACTCGTCGGTACGTCACCAGGAAACGAAGATGACGCGAGGTGAAGAGATGCGTAGGTACCATGCACCGTCAGCGGCCATGTGAACATAAAGCGGACGGACGTCTATGAGCAGGCGTGCCTAGTCACGTTAAAACATCTGCCTACGTCCTCCATTTGCAGAGGGACACAACATGGACCCCCCACAATTCATTGCTGCCAACTGGAAACCCTGGGGTCGAGTTCTGACACCACAGTTGCTGTTTGGTGTTTAAGGGAAGGACAGCCATCAAAACCAATCTGGTCACGGGCTCTTTGCAGGACATCTCTGGACTCAGCCGCATGTCCCAACACTCGCGATCTCCAGACCTGGACACCGTCACCACCGGTCTTGTCCCTTTTTTAAACGTAAATGACACGCCATCCTCATTCACACATCTCTCTAGAATGGCTCCATGGAAGGTCGTTTTATCCAGAGCGCCTTAAAATCAGTAGATTTCATTAGAGGGACAGTCCCCCTGGAGACACTCACGGTTAAGGGTCTTGCCATTGCAGTGTGTAGCATCCCTTGAAAAGAGGAGGACAATGGCGTGGTCCTTAGCCTGGGTTGGGGATGATGCACGCTGGAAATTCAGCATCCTTCCCGCACCTGAACACGAGCAAAACCAAATGTCCGCCCACCAGCGTGACGGGGACCCGGCCAGATTTGTCCCAAAGCTGCCACGGCGGATCAGGTCTCCTCCACTCACGGCCGAGGCCGGGAGGGTCTGGATGGCACATCCGTCAAACGCCCGCGTGCCGTCACTCTGCTCCGCGCACGCATGATTGATGCCAGTCCCGGTGACGGACTCCCGATTGCGCAACCTTCAGGAACACCGGCGCAGCCAGCGAGTGGCGCGCATGTGGCGCACTTGACCTCGCCTACACAGAGGAGTCTCCATTTTTCTTCTGCACGGAACCAGCATGGCACCCACATCCATTTCAGCCAAGGTCTCGGTCTCGACCTGATCGTAAACATGACTTCCGCACGTTCCACCGTCCAAAGCCACTCGCAAAGATGATGTCTTCGTCCCTGGATCTCAGAGTGGCTCAGCATGACTCTAATTGTCCCAGCCGGGCAACCTGCTGCAGGGCACCGTCGTAATTAGCCCCGATTGACATTAAAAGACAGCCGGCCGAGGAGGTGTTATCTGGTAACGTCTTGAGACATCTTGGTGGTGCTAACAAAGCGGCGCGTCATAGCGCAGAAGGGAGGAAGAGAGAAGCTAAAAAAAAGTGAGGGGTGAGGAGTCGGAACGTGTGAGTTCAGGCCGAGAACGCGAGCTAATGGACACGCACGCGCGGTGGCGGCCACCAAGACGCCGGCTTCCTAACGGAGATAACAGAGTAAAAGCGGTGAAGGGAACGGGCGATTGCGCCATTGTGTCCGCTGATGGTAATGAGTAGTTGCGCCGGAGATAATGATCAGCCTGGGACGGACGCCAGTGACGGGAGAGCCGGTCAGATGTTATAAAACCGCAAAGACGGCTGCTTTTCCGGGGGGCCCGTCGTGTACGTGGCCCTGCATGCCAGTTGCCAGAGCGCATCACGCTAATTGCCGCGACTGCGCTTCTGGTGGCTGCGCGTCACGGTGCAGGGTCCCCGGTTACAGGCCGACGCCAACACCCGTGTGTGTGAATTCAGACACCCGTCCCCCCAGCTTTGAGGAGGACTAGGTCCAAAGCCGACAGTCCACGGCCCCCCCAGACTCGCTACCGGCTCGCTACGAGTCGACTTTCAGACCGAATCTGCGTCAGGAGCCCGCCGGGGAACGTCACCGGACTGGAGGTGCTGCTGGTGGCTTCTACCACCGTTACCAAGATGCAAAGTTATACGCTGAATGCATTTATGCAGAGCGGGTAATCATACGGCAACTCATTACCATGGTAACAGGGAGCATTAAAAAAAAAAAAAGTCTTCACATGATACGTTGGTGCTCACCATCTTGCACGTTCGCATCCAGCTGCTCTGCGAAGCCTTATATAAAAACGGCGCGATGGCGCGAGCAGACATACGGAGATCCAGGTTCCAGCCCATAATTGACCCGCCCCCACCCCCGCCCCGCCAACGAAGCAGAAGCGGGGGCGGCACGGCCTACGGGCGAGGCCGGGACGAGGCCGGGACAGATGGCACGTCCGCTGGGACTCGACGCGAGGCTAAAGGTCCAGTTGCGTCCACATGGACCCAGGACGGTTCTTTCTAAAATGGCGTCCAGAGCGATTTTCTATTTTCCGTGGATCCATGTGGACTGACCTTTAACCCCAAACGCGCCCTACATACAACGGTGGCGGATAAAACCTTCGTGGTTAAACCTGTCTACGCTTCACATTTCTAATGAAAGACAACTCGGTTAAGAACTAGACGCCAAACAAGGAAGGCGGGGAGTTACAGCGCCACCTACAGGTTAAAATTCCAGAAAACACTCCTGTGTGAGAGTCAGAGAGAGTGAAGTGATTGTCACATGTGATACAGCACAGCACACGGTGCACACAGTGAAATTTGTCCTCTGCATTTAACCCATCACCCTGAGTGAGCAGTGGGCACCATGACAGGCGCCGGGGAGCAGTGTGTGGGGACGGTGCTTTGCTCAGTGGCACCTCGGCGGATCGGGATTCGAACCGGCAACCTTCTGATTACGGGGCCGCTTCCTTAACCGCTAGGCCACCACTGCCCCACCACTGTGTGGGCGCAGGTTTTGGTCAGACGCGGTCGACCCGTTTTAGAGGAAAGCGTCCTCGTGTGGACGAGGCACAAGTGGTGTTGGTGATTAGAGAAGAAAAAAAAAAAGAGTAACGAAGAACAGAAATGGAGACCAATGATGCGTTTAGCTGACCTTTAAAAGGCAGTGGAGGCGGAGCCTGTTTCCTGCAGACGCCATTAACCAGGTGAGGTACGGCGTTAAAGCAGCAGACCGTGGCGCGGCGGCTGCCGGCACGAAGGGCCCGGGGCCGACTCACGCCACCGCGAGAAAGATTGGCGGTGGCAGGCCGCGCCCCTCGGGCCGTCGGTGGGCGGAGACTGGGGTGAGGGGGGTGAAATGTCACGGGGGGGAATGCAAATCCAGCTTGACAACTGATGCAGAAAACATGTTCTCACTGACTCAGGGAACCTTGATATTTCACAAAGTCAGGCAGAATGTGTCAAACACACACACACACACACACACACACACACACACAGAGCCCAAGGACTCCAACTGGTTTATTTAGAGAGGAGATAAATAAAAAAAAAAAAAAAAAACCCACACCCCACCACCCTGTTACATGCCAGGACGGGTTTTCGTCCGTTATCCATCTCCTCCAGAGCGGTCCCCCGTCTCCGATCACCTCGGAGGTCCACAGCGCCGGGGACAAATTGGCCATCTGCAGTTGGTCGTCCCCGCTGTGCTGCGGAAATGACATGGGAGTCGCTGCACGGATCATCTCCCGCTCGCCGTCTCCAGGGAGATTCGGGTCGACTCCTCGGCTCCGCCCACAATCCTTTTTCATGCCAGAGGACGGCCCCACACGATGGCCATCGATTGGGAACGCCCAGGGTGGCCACCCTGGCGCTATGAAAGCTGCGCCAGTACATGCAGCATCAAACGAGCGGGAAAATGGCGGCGATTCCGCATGTTACTGCATTACACCTTCTATATTTATCCCCTTCCAAGCACAGCTCGTCCCGCACTCGGCTGCAGTTCGCGGTGGTGCTAGTAGCCTGTGAACCAGAAGACCCGGGTTCAAACCCCACTCACTACCAAACCCCACTCACTACCTGAGCAGGACACTTAACCCTGAGTGTCTCCAGGGGGGACTGTCCCTGTAGCTCTGGATAAAGGCGTAAATGTGGCGCATTTTGGGGTTGGCGGGGCGACGGCGGGTACAGGCCACGGCAGGGCGGCTCGACGACACGCATGTCGCGCAAACGGATGCTAATTGCAGCGGCGCCATCAGGCGAAGCCGCGGATTATTTTTAGGCCGGTTCGGCGAGGGGAGAGCGCGTGAAAGCGGATTTGTCAGGCGGGCGTCGACGCGGCTACTTACGAATAATATTCCCACGCCGCGGGTTTAATTAGCCGCCTTTCCGCAGGGTTCCGCCGTGACGTAGGAGGACGCCGGGATTACGGGTTTAAGGAGCCGTGAGTGACAGCAGCTGCAGGAAAGGGGTGGGGCGACCTGTCACACTAGAAATTCGGTAGATGACGACATCATCATCATCATCATCATCATCAGTTAAGTCTCACCGCCAACGCCTCCGTAGTGAGGGAGGCCACGAAAGAGCGGCATCAGACGTCGAGAGACCCTCTCCACGTGTTCCGGTGCACGTGCGGCGGCCCTCAGCACCACAGCGCCACCTGCTGGGCGCACCTAGAAACGGCCACCACGCCACCAGACAGTGTCGAGCTTTTCCGAGGCTGCCTGACAGCGTGCCGCGATCAGACGCAACAAGGGAGGACAGGCCCAGTCATGTGTTGCCGTGGTTACGCAACCGTGGCGCATCGGGGACATTAACGTGCTTAAGAATAGCACGGCGCGGGACGGCGGACAACTGCTGGCCCGGAGCAGACGGCGAGAGAGGGAGGGGACAGGGACAATGGGTCCGGCGTAAACAGAAGGGCCCGTGGGTGTCTGAGTGCTAGACTCCAGTCGCACCTCGCCTCCTTCGCACCTGCATCAACACCCGGCATGTGCCGCGCCTATTTTCGGAGGAACTCTAGCGCCGGCGAGCCAGATCCGGCCTGAAATGTGACAAGCGTGACGCGCACGTATGCACATCTATGCCACGGCGTCACTAGCCACGCCCCCACCCGCCCCTCCCCTCGCCCCGCAGGCTCAGGTCTCTGCACACGGGTCAGACGGAATGATTTATTGGTAATCATGGCAGCATAATGAACAAATGAACATTGAAAGCGCGGACAGTTAAACCAAGGCCTCTCACGCCCAGCATGCACAACGAACTCGCGAGGACTCCGCAGACGTCCTCTTCAGACGTCCTCCGCACGTCTTGTTCAGTTCTTTGAGTCCTCCTCAGCGCAGTCGCTTCTTCTTCTGCCGTCGGTGGCATGTGTGGGTTTTTTTTTGTCCTTTAAATATATTTTAATATAAAACAAGCCCACGGTACAGTATGATGTTCATCGTTTCTCAGTCCCTGCGTGTCCCGTGTTGACATGGCGAGCAGCTCAGCTGTGTGTATATGTGTGTGTGTGTGTGTGTGTGTGTGTGTGGGGCTGAGCATGCTCACGCAGGGTCAGTCTCTCGTCTGTGAACACAGAACCCAGTTCAGGAGGAAAGATGGCGCAATGACAACAGACAAAGAAGATTTTTAAAAAAGATTAATAAAAAAAACAAAAGAACAACAGGAATACAAAAAACAAGATACAAAAAAAAAAAAAAAAAAAACAGGAAATGAAGAGAAGAAAAAAAAAAGAAAGGGGGTGTGTGTGGTGAGGAGCTGGGTCAGGGTGGGGGACAAGATATGGAGGATGGGGCTGTTTAGTCTGGAGGCACTTTGGCACAGAGTGAAGGCCCCACCCCCACACGTATGTAAGCATTCATGCACATATATGCATGCATGCGCACACACACGCACACGCACACACACACACACACACACACACTCTCTCTGTTTGGCTGAAACCAGCACCACACAACACAGGGACCAGTGGAATGGGAGAAGACGGACATTAAGAGAAGGGGAGAGACAGACAAACGTGGGAAAAAGGCCAGCCTCACCCCATCCTTGTCATGCCTAAAGTGAGAGGTTGAGGACAGGAGAGTCAGGGGGACAGACATGGACCTGTTGGTGGTGGGAGGAAGAGGAATGGAACGGCGAGAGGCAGACATGGAGTGACCAGTCTCAAGTAAAGGGGGGGCAAGAAAAAAAAAAAAAAAAAAACGAAATGGGGAGAATGGGTGCAGGTCTCAAGTTGTGGTCCGTGGGTGGGGAGGGCGTGCCACGGCTCCGCCCCCCTCCGTCCATCCTCCTCTCCTCCTCGCTCACAGGTAGAGCTCCTTGGCTCTGATATGCTGCAGCTTCTCCCTCAGCATGCGGAAGGAGGGTCGCATCACCGAGTCGAGGGTCCAGCACTGCTTCATCAGGTCATAGACCACAGGAGGGCAGCCATCTGGAGCGTCCATCTTATACCCCTTCTCCACCCGTGGCACCACCTCCTTCAAAGGCTGCGGCAGGAGGGAACAGGAACAGGAACAAGCAATTACTGTAATGTAAATGACTTGCCTGCCCTCTAGTGGCCGTTTTAATAAAGTGCCAAAGACAACAGTGAAACAGCCCAGACCTTTTTCAAAGAGGGCCACATGTAGAAAAATATATGAGGTGGGCGATGTTGGATCAAATAATAACTTATTTATTTTCTTTATTAACTTCATTTACCAACACGTGTTATCATCTGGTAATGTTACTCAGCCCCCCGTCGAATGCTTTGTATGACAAAACCCCCCCTTTTTTTTTTTTTAAGGCCGTCTGGCTGGGTTTATAAAAGTTTGGCCGGTTCTCGGTTTTTGAGTTCATCGAGTTAATGAAACATTCGCCACGTCATGGGATTCCTACACGACTGACCGCACGAGTTAATTTTTTTAATACAAAAAACATCATTCTGGCATTTACAGCATTTTAATATTGAAAATTGCCTATTTTACACCACAGTTTTAGAAAACTCACTCCATAAGGGGTGAAATTCCGTACATTCGACCCAGTGTTTTTGGTTCTGCCACTTTTGCTCACTATTCGCAGAATCTTTCTTTGGTTCCACTTGTTTGGTGAAGATGTTGCCTCAATAACCTCCACCTTGTATTGAAATTAAGAAGTAGAATACGGCTGAGAGCTACGTCTGGGTGTGGGCCATATTCCATGATATTCGTAGAATTAGCATGGGTATTGGCTAAAAATGCCTCCCGGGCCGCAGTTCAGACGCAAACCTGATCTAAACGATAAAAATAAATAAATAAAATAATGTAGAGATGCTTACAATTCTGGGATAAGGCACACGGCCAAAGGAGTAGATCTCCCATAAGAGAATCCCATAACTCCACACGTCCGATTTAGTGGAGAACCGCTGTTCAGAGAGAGCAGAAGAATACAAATTAAACTCGATTTACAAATTTGGCATATTAGAATATTCATCTTGTGTCAGAATTAAAATGAATTCTAAAAATGTGTGACCAGTAAATTGACATAATGGCATAATATGTTCCATTTAGTTCTAAAGCTTATTAAGGTGTACAGGTCCTGATGAACATATCCTGATTATTAGAACATTTTGAAATATAATCGGTAGCGATATGGTACCTTCTCTCTCAGAGCCTCCGGCGACGTCCATTTGACGGGCAGTTTGGCCGTGTCCTGAGTGGACGAAGCCTCCTTGGTGAGGCCGAAGTCGCTGACCTTGGCGATGTTGTCGTCCGACACCAGCACGTTGCGCGCAGCCAGGTCTCTGTGTACGAAGTTATTGGCCTCCAGGTATTCCATCGCTTCACACACGTTACTGTAGACACACACACACACACACACACACACACACACACACACACACCTCAGTCAACAAGAAGAGACGGGAACTGAAGGAGGTTTGTGTATGGGTGGCAGCGGGACTCACAGCGAGAATTTGAGGAGGCATTCTCCACCCAGCACGGTCCGCCCTCGCGAGCGCAGGTAGTCGACTAGACTCCCCTGTAAACACACACACACACACACACACACACACACACACACACACACACTCGGGTCAGCGAGCGCTACGCGGTGCACACGGGCAGAGCCGCAGGACAGACCTTGGCCATGTATTCGGTGACGATGAAGAGGCTGCCCCGCTCCTCCACGATCACCCCCAGCAGCTGCACCAGGTTGGTGTGCCTCAGTTGCCTGACGGCGGAGGAGGAGAAAGACATGAGGCCGGCGGGGGGGGCGCAGTTACGCGGCGACTGTGCGCACCGTTCGGAGCACCACTCACGTCATGACCGAGGCTTCGGCGAGGAAGGCCTGCGCCGTGGCGTCGTGTTTGATGCACTTCACCGCGACCTTGGTCCCCCTGTAGTCCCCCACCATAACGTCTGCACAAAAACACACTGTTCATGTTGTTCTGCTTTTAAAACAGCCGAGTCCGGCGTGGCAGAGGGCATCTCCTGGTTCACTACTAAAACACTTAAAGGGTCAGCGGTGGCCTAGCGCTTAAGGAAGCGGCCCCGTAATCAGAAGGTTGCCGGTTCGAATCCCGATCCGCCAAGGTGCCACTGAGTACAGCACCGTCCCCACACACTGCTCCCCGGGCGCCTGTCATGGCTGCCCACTTCCCACCAAGGGTGCTAGTTAAATACAGAGGACACATTTCACTGTGTGCACCGTGTGTATCACAAGTGACAACCACTTCACTTTTTTCCCCACTTTATTTTTAGATATTAAAACATATTAAAATATATAATTTCATATGACACGTCAGTGGAAGGAGCCAATGAGCAGCCAGCCACCAGACTGGAGGACCCTGGTGGTGGAAACCAGGCCAAACAGACCCTGGATGTCACACAGTCACAACAGACGCGTCCTCCATGGGGCGGGGCAGCGAGTGCTGGTACACGGCAGACATTCAGACTGCGATGCCGTGAGCTACACACGTGGAACCAGAACATCCCCCGCCCTGCACGCAACATGGCAACACGGACAGGCAGGCGCACACTCACCCCCAAACTCTCCTTTCCCGATGGTCTGGATGAGCTTCAGCTCTTTTCTGTTGAGCGCCCAGCCGCCTGCGAGGGGTGAAGAGCAGGACAGTCAGCTCCCTGCACGCTGTGGCACTGGTCCCAGGCCTCCACGGGCCTTAATTACCACTCGAGGCTAAACTAGCCCCGTTGCGATGAGCAGTTAACCTCACAGGGGCTCCTGTGTGGGTTCGTTGCCACGTTGCACCAAGCCGACAGCTCCCGCGGACCAGGGTCACTCGCCATGAAATAATTAGTGCAACAGACTAAAAGGACATACTTCTAAAGTGTCTCCGTGACAGGGGCGGGACTGGTAAGGTGCTCTGGATAACATGTGAAGTGTGTGCAGTGAGTGCAGAGTCTGCGTACTTCGGGAAAACTCATCCTGGGCTGCAACTGTTCCCTCCATCAGCTTTGGCTTGTTGAGTCTGGTGCACAGGCCGTCCGCATCTTTGGTGTAATGCTGCAGACAGACATATAATCACTTTTATTTCACGTCACACAACAGACGCAGTGCTGTGAAAATCATTCATATAATTACAGTTCTGTAAATCAAGGTAATAAAAGGCGGAACGGCTGCAGCACCTTTATCGTCCACCAGGGGGCAGCGCCAGATCACATGGGTGAAGAGCACAAGGGACCGAATCTCAGCCGCATTCATGTGAACATGCAGCTCGTTAGAGAGCTCAATTCAATGAATTCATCGAAACCAGCAACCGGTTAAAGAAATTCAATTACATGCAGGCAAAAAAAAATAAAAATAAATAATAAATAAAGAGCACAACAACGTGACTTCACTCCTGAACCATTCCGACCGCACCAGGAAGAAAAACAGTCTGGCTCGGATACGTGGGCTTAGTTCAACAGCCGCTCTGTCTCCGCGTCGGGACAGTGTTCGACGCGGCCGATACGAGGGACCATGTGGAGCCTGTTGTGACAGGCCAGGCCGGAGGAAGGGGGAAGGACGGCAGAGGAAAAGAAAAAGAATGGAAGAAAGGAGAGAGGAATGTCAGGAATTCTGGTGAATTACAGAGGGCATGACGGGGAGAGAACTCCAGGGAGGGACGTGGAAGAACGTCAAATCGTGTAGGGAAAGGGACGATATACAGTAAAGTATGTGTCTATAAGGGAGGAAAAAGAAACACACACACACACACACACACACACACCCCGCAGATCTACTCGGTTTTCGCGCCGCTGCTACAAGGGCACCAGGAAGTCGGTCAGTGAGACGATTCTGCCAGCGTGGGAAACGCAGGCTCCCCGATGCCAACGCGCCGGGCACGCCGGCGACCCCTGAGAAAGGTCAGGAATGCGTGCGCAGGGAAGGGTGGGGCGCCGCTATTCTATATCGGGAAAAAGCGAAATTACAGTGCACACGCCCAAGCGAGCTGCGCCGCGTGCAGGGCGCTGAATCCATATTTACTGGGAGTTCACCTCCACCAGCTGCATGAGGTTGTCGAAGTACTCCTCCTCGTCGATGGACAGCTTGCCGTTCAGGTAGATGATGCGGTAGTGCTCCACCTTGCCCTCGCAGCTCACGCACAGGGTGTAGTCGCCGGGGTAGTTGGTGCTCTCCCTCACCAGGTACAGGCCCGTCTCGGGGGGGTACAGCAGGCGCTCGGCCTGCTCCCGGGTGATCTTTCCATGGAACCACCTGGAAGGGGCAGGAAAAAAGAGGAGGAGGCCGGTTAGCACGCGCGAGCGGCCGCGTGGAGCCGAACCGGAGCGGCTACCTGACTCCGCGCGGAAACAGGAAGCGGCGAGACGGAAACTCTCACAGCAGCGCGGCAATAACAGGAAGATCCAGGGAGAGAGAGAGAGAGAGAGAGAGCCTACAGTAACCCGTTTATCCGCAGGACGCTCTGCCGAACATCTCCAGACCCACTGAGCGAGCGGTGATCAGGGGATTTGATTGATTCGGGCCGACGTGCAGACCTGTCCCCCGTGGCCGGCCAGACAGACGCGGGCCCTGTGCAAAGCTGCTTAATGTGGATCGAGTTGATTAGATCAGTGGAGCCGCTTCTCCACAGGCGGCCTGACGCAAAGCCACGTTAATCTGAGGGCCGCGAGACGTAAACACAGCAACGCTCAGAAAGAGGCGGGGACGGCGAATACGACAAATCACGAGACCGATGTTTCATACCAAAGTCCGAGAAAGTAAAAAAACGGGGACAAATAGGGGGACGAGAGTCTAATTAAACAAGTCCAGTTCTTACACTGCAGCAGAGGTGTGCAGTTCTCCCCCACCAGGGGGCAGGACTGTCCCCACAGCGCCATCTGAGGGACAGAGGTCGTTCACACTTGACCTTAATGCGAGTTTGGCAATAAAAACCCCCCCAACCAAATCAGTTTAAGCAGGAACCAGAAGCGGCGAGTGGATCCAGTTCTGAATACGCAGAGGACACGCGGTCCAGTGCATGCTGGGTACGTTCACACCGGTCCTCGTCTGATCAGAGCAGGACAAACAAACTAACCCCGCCTTCTTTACATTAAAACAACCACACACAGCAGAGTGGATGCCGATGCAATCTTAAGCAAAAAGGACTTTGGTGAATTAAAATAAGACAAAGGTGCTGTTGCAACATTAATTTCTTTATTTTACTGACTTTTAAAATAAAAATGTAGAAATGTGTGCAGCATATTAAATGAGGCATTAAGTAAAATGCTGTGGAGGTTTGTATTATGATACTCAATCTTATTATAACTGGAACAGTTATAGGGTGGTAGTAGCCTAGTGGGTAACACACTCGCCTATGAACCAGAAGACCCGGGTTCGAATCCCCCTTACTACCATTGTGTCCCTGAGCAAGACACTTAACCCTAAGTTGCTCCAGGGAGACTGTCCCTGTAACTACTGGTTGTAAGTCGCTCTGGATAAGGGCGTCTGATAAATGCTGTAAATGTAAATGTAAATGTAAATGGAACATATGGAGGCAAGAAAAAAAAAACCCCATAAAGCCAGAAAATCCCCACACAGATTAAGCTGCTGCTGTAAACAATTAGCCGTGGCGGCAGGAAAACCCCGGCACTCGAGGACAGACACTGGACAGGCCCGATGTAAACAAACCTGTCGGACTGGGTGCCAACGTCCGCCTGAAACATGCAAACTAGCGTGGCGGACGGGCCACGCCCACGGCGGAGATACAGGAGGTGGTCGGAAAGGCGGGTGTGTGGGAGGGTAGACAACGCGTACATTTATATGACTGATTTCTTGATTAAAAAAAGGCTGTGAGCTACGCATGCATATCTGTATCTGCGTCCTGTAGTGTGTACTCCTTACCACCAGGGGTCACAAACCAAACAAATGAATGGATACCTGCATTTTAAAATAGTGCAAATCTCGCAACGCTGCCCCTATTTCTGCCTTTACGCTGAATTCCATCTGAATTGACCGAAGTCCTGTTCTGGCCAGGCTGTTTCCGTCGTAGGATGTCCTGCGTTGGGCCTCGTCCACACGAATATTTCAAATAAAACACCCTCTGAACTTGAGCTTTTTGCAGCTGCGTTTGATCGGCAGTTCACTGGCGTTCGCTGGTATAAACTGATGGCAAGAAAACGTTGCATGCAGTGTTAATCTGATGCACAGCCGAATGCTGGTGGTGGACGCCCATGTGGACGCTCACCTGACACCACAAACGGCCGAAAAACGGCTGTGGGCGTATTTAAAACATCGCAATGTGAAGTAGATAATGATGAACTTATACAGCACGTTAGATGAAAGCCTCTGCCAGGAGAAGGACTTCTGCTCATCCACGGTGCACAAAAAGTTACCAGCTCAGCCAGGCAACAACAGTTCACGAGCGAACTGATGACCGATCTCGCGTCCTCTACTTCTGGACGGGATTGTGGGAAAAAGAACGTGGGCCAACTCACGGCATGAGGCTGAGCTTCCCTCCCGACTTCACGCCTTCCCTTTTCTGGACGTAGTTGGCAGGGATGGTGCCTTCTCGGCCTAAATGGTTCTTTGCTCTGTACCAGTTTGGGTCCTGGAGAGGAAATCACAAAAAAAAAAAAAAAAAAATAAAATAATTATTTCTCATTCATGAAAAAGTTTTTTTTATTTAAGAAAAACCAGATCAGTGCATTCATATGTCGACACAAGCGCCATCATTGTTTAGCTTGGCCACACACAACCGCCTCTGAAAAACCCCCCCGATATGTTTTGGCGCTTGACGTGCATGTGTGGAGGTTACCTTGGTTACGCCGATGATTGACAGCACATCTCCTTTGGAGAACGGCAGGTCCTGACCCGTCGTGCCCTGGAAGTTGTACTTGGCTATACACTCCGTGCCGGGCGGCCATACTACCTACGGATGGAGCCAGGAGACAAGCGCTAAAGCTTATTTCAAAGCTGAGGCAGTCGGTGGTCATCCACGTCATAGTGACACCAAAGCGGCCCTTTAAAATGATTCACTACGAACTGGTCACATGAAAGCAAGGAGCGTGAGAAGCACATTTCCGTGAAAGTGCTCCCGTGGCCACAATGCCGCAAGCGTGGTCAGAAGTATGAACAAGCGTGGCGCGTATGTAGTACTTGTCGTGCCTTGCTACCGGCTCCTTCAATGTAAAACGAGTTGCATAGCAACACAACCATTTGTCCACGACAAAATTGAATCCGTGATACCAAATTGTACAACACGAATGACCAAGATGGCGTGATATGATGGCCAGTAACTTGAATATTTTAAATAAGCCCGATGCACTATTCAATATAACACATACAAACCGAACTTTGAATGTCTGGGTTATGATAATATTTGCTTTGAATTTCATTAAAATGAGTAAACGTGTTTCAAATGTAAATTTTTTTAAAATACATTGAAATTAAATGATTATCTGAGCACCCATGTTAAAATATTAGGACAAGTAAAAGTGCAGAAAAATGACAGAAATTCCTTCAGCACTTTGATTCCATTTTCCAGAGAAACGCCCTTCGGCACAGACCTCTTGAAACCTGCCTAATGCACGAGAAACGTCGTTCATTTATCTACGTGGATGTACTCGGCCTCATTCTGCACGTGGCAGACAGGCCTCGACTCTTCCGGGACAGAACTTTCCACGCCGGTGTACGCAGAGAGCGCCATTCCACACAGAATTTGTTACTTCTGCTTCATCTGCCCACACGTCAGTTTTCCTGGCAACGCTGAGAGAAGTAGGAACACGCGGCAATGACGTCAGTAGTCACCGCTCCCGTTAAAATGCACTGACAGTCATCTAAACGTACATCAGCGTTCATGATCTTATAGGAAGACGTAGAAAGAGAAGAGGGTGGAAATATGAATTGATGAATTCTACTTCAGAAAATGAGGTTACATGGGCCGTGTAGTCTGGCATATGCAAAGTGACTGCACAGAACCCAAAATCTGGACGAATGCAGTATTCTGAAGGTCCTACATGGGAGAAGAACGCCATCCATTTGCCTTCTTCTCCCATGTTGGGCCTTCAGGTTTTGGACTTTGATCAGACAACTGCCATTCCGACAAGAGAATTATCTTCATTGCATCATTATTCTCATTGTCGAGAGGCAAAAACCACACAACTAAATAGAGAACGAGTTGCATAGCAACACAACCATTAGTGGTAAAAACGAAAATGTTGGTGGTGGAGTTAATGATTTTAAACGGCACATTTCACATGCCCTCAACCTCAAATGGTCACAAGTAACAGGAAGTCCTCTAATTTTGGACTAATCAGGCCTACTGGGTCCATTAGAAATGTAGATTCTGTGTGCTGCATGATTAAGATCCTACCTGGACCCCAGACATGGTGAGGGGTGGGGTGGTGGGTGCTCTGGTAGACGTCACAGCTGAGCAGGTACCATCAGACCTGCAGACAGAGGGAGACACACACAGACACAACATGAAGATTTCCAGTCCGACATGTGGAAGTGTGAAGCGTTGGCACATCCCCTTCCCTCCCCGGCTTCCCTTTAAACCGTGGACCTCAGCACGTCCCTCATCACCAGCGTCTCAGGTGGGGTGAAGGAGACGTGAAAGGCGAGGCGGAGCTACGAAGCGCCACGGGAACCTCCTGCCACAACACATCATAACCACTGAGAACAGGAAGCGGACCAGAAGAACGGGGGGAAGTTCCTGACACAAATGCTAGAGTGCCGAAGTCAGTGGGAGGAGACGTGATGCCGCTTTCGGTTCAGAAGACGGTCCAACTGCGGCAATCTCTGCTACTGGAGACACAAGCTCCATACCGGCTTCCCCAACTGGCCTGGAGAGGCACAGGTCCCGTCCCTGCAGCTACCGTCCCTCCAGCATGTCCTGTGTTGAAACAGGAAGCCGGCTAATTGCAGAGCCGCTGCAGATCTATGCAAACTGGCAAAGCCAAATTTAGCAGAGCGAGGCGGGCGAGCGAGCGTTCCATTTTTCCTGGCCGGGACACAACCCCACCGCGAATCATCTACACGTGCGTAATTAAGCCCCACCCACAGGAGAACGCTTTTCTCTAAAAAAAAAAAAAAAAAGATGCAAAGAACGTTCCACTCCACGCCTGTAGGTGGCGCTGTAGCTCCCGGCTCTCCTCCGCAGTGAGTTAAACACGTCGTTGTTCTCCAGCCGCGTCTTTTCATTAGAAATGTGCCGCGTAGAGAGAATTTCTTGTAGCAGCTGCGGCACAACCACCAACGTGTTGTCCGCCATTGTTGTATGTAGGACGCATTTGGGGTGAAAGGTCAGACTAACGTGTCAGCATTTTCACGACAAAAGCAAATTTGCCATCCACAGACACGAAAAGAGACATTTCCTCTGGGACAGGTTTTAGAAAATAACCGTTGTTGTTCCTCTGAAAACGTTGCCGTGTGGACGTGAGGCCAAGTGTCCCCGTTTTTTGAGAAAAAAATTGCTGACGTGAGGCCAAACATCCCTGTTTTTTGACAAAAACGTTGCCGTGTGGACGTGAGGCCAAGTGTCTCCGTTTTTTGAGAAATACATTGCTGACGTGAGGCCAAACGTCCCCGTTTTTTTTGACAAAAACGTTGCCGTGTGGACGTGAGGCCAAGTGTCCCCGTTTTTTGAGAAAAAACATTGCTGACGTGAGGCCAAACGTCCCCGTTTTTTGACAAAAACGTTGCCGTGTGGACGTGAGGCCAAGTGTCCCCGTTTTTTGAGAAAAAACATTGCTGACGTGAGGCCAAACGTCCCCGTTTTTTGACAAAAACGTTGCCGTGTGGACGTGAGGCCAAGTGTCTCCGTTTTTTGAGAAATACATTGCCGTGTGGACGGGGACACACTGATATTGCGATTCTGTGCTTCTGTGCCTTCGGTGCTGGGTGAACGTTACAGAACGAAGCGCACCCCTACCCACCTTTCATTGTGCTGCTGTTGCCATGGCAACCAAAACCAAAACGCTCATCGCCGCCTCTCCCAAATGATGGTCACTACGGCAGCAAAATGGCTAAAAGTCCCGAATTCCCCCTCATGGAACCCGGCTGTGGCGAAAGTCCCGGAGCGCCGACAGATGCCTTCTGCAGAGTCCATCCGCCCCGCGCGCGTTTCCGCTGGCCGTTACGCGCATGTAACACAGCCGTCTCACAGAGAAAAATGCGCGTGTCCACCGGACCCAGGCATCCGAGCTCCGGAGACCGACGGCTCGTTTTCCGTCCAGTCCCCCCGTTTCCTGTCTGGTTGGGGGAGGGGCCAGCGGAGCAGTGCAGGGACAACTTCTTCAACGCAACGTTGCCACTGCGGTGTTTCCTGTCAGATGACCTCGTACATAAGAACAGAACCGCACACACACACACACACACACACACACACACACACACACACACACACACACACACACACACACACACACACACACACACACACACGCGCGATACGGTTGGCGTGAAAAGTTATCGGTAACAGTTAGAGTGTCTCGTCGCAGGAGGAAGCAGGAAACGGGTCCCAGTCAGCCAGAGCAGAAACGCGATGTGTCCAGAGATAGACCAGGACGCGCCGGTCAGCACTGCCCTCAACACACCGTACACGTACACGAAAGCCACAACAAAGACAGGGCTGAGAGGGTCCTGCGGGCGCTGAAGCCACAAACATTATATATATACACACACACACACACACACATATATATATATATATATATATAAAAACGGCAAAATTTCCATTGAACACAATATCCTGATCACATGATTAAGAAATTGTACTATATGAAGGGAAGCAGAATTGTGCGTGAAGACCAGAGATTTCAGCATCTTTCAAATATGCGAACGTACGTACATACGCACCCTGCACGTCGCTGGAACGTACAAACAAAATAAGCTAAAGCCAACACGAGAAAAGTCGTGCTTAATAAACCTAGTAGTAAAAATGACTACATTCACCAGACGGCCTTATCCAGCACGTCTTACAGTCAGTAGTTACAGGGACAGTCCCCCCCGGAGACACTTGCTCAGGGACACGATTCAGTGACAGGAGCTGCCGACCTCTGACCTGCGGTCACTCTCATGCTTGGCCGGGCGGACGCCGATCACGCACCCGCTCTGCAGACACATTCTTTCCGAGAGACAAGGCGGCGGCGCGGGAAGATCTTCTAGCGGGTTCGCCGCCGCCTCGGACCCCCGGTCCTCCGCTCGCAGTCCCGCCCCCATTACATACGTCTCCACGGCATTCAGACTCGCGCTCCACACCCTCCACACGACTCGAAATAACACCACAACAGGGAGGCCCCGCCCTTCTGGCCGCTAGTCCACTACGTCCCGACCAGAGGACGGGCGCTACTTTTACAATAAAATAGTTTTCCACAATGAGTAATAGTGACGGAGACAACTCCGAGACAACGTGGTCACATTCAGGCTGCCACACTTTGTTCCAATCGCCATGGTAACATGCCGGCGGAACGATCACAGCAATCAGCCCAGCGCCACCGTGGACGGGCCCTCACCGCGGGTTATTTATAACCCGTAATATTCCAGCTGAGGACCTCCGACCGACGCCGGTCCTCCTGCGGAAAGTGGGTGGAGACACGAGGAGATCCGGGACGGGAGACATGGACACGTCCAGACTGCAGAGTCGGGGACGATGAGAAGAAAGCGACAGGCCGGAGGAGGACGAGGAAACGGGAAAGACGACTGTGACAGCCCTGCGGTTCCAACGTTCCAACACGACGACAAGCGCTTGCCGAGCTGCGATTGGACGGATGACCTATCGCTATAGGCTTCTGTTGCGTAACCACGTCAGCCAATCAGCAGCTGAGCTTCACGCAGCCCCCCCACAAGCACCTGTTACCTTCCACTGGTTGACTGTTATTAACGACGAAGACGCTCCTTCGTGCCTTTATTAACGACGAAGACGCTCCTTCGCGCCCTTATTAACGACGAAGACGCTCCTTCGCGCCCTTATTAACGACGAAGACGCTCCTTCGCGCCTTTATTAACGACGAAGACGCTCCTTCGCGCCCTTATTAACGACGAAGACGCTCCTTCGCGCCTTTATTAACGACGAAGACGCTCCTTCGCGCCCTTATTAACGACGAAGACGCTCCTTCGCGCCTTTATTAACGACGAAGACGCTCCTTCGCGCCTTTATTAACGACGAAGACGCTCCTTCGCGCCTTTATTAACGACGAAGACGCTCCTTCGCGCCTTTATTAACGACGAAGACGCTCCTTCGCGCCTTTATTAACGACGAAGACGCTCCTTCGCGCCTTTATTAACGACGAAGACGCTCCTTCGCGCCTTTATTAACGACGAAGACGCTCCTTCGCGCCTTATTAACGACGAAGACGCTCCTTCGCGCCCTTATTAACGACGAAGACGCTCCTTCGCGCCTTATTAACGACGAAGACGCTCCTTCGCGCTTTACGACGAAGACGCTCCTTCGCGCCTTTATTAACGACGAAGACGCTCCTTCGCGCCCTTATTAACGACGAAGACGCTCCTTCGCGCCCTTATTAACGACGAAGACGCTCCTTCGCGCCTTTATTAACGACGAAGACGCTCCTTCGCGCCTTTATTAACGACGAAGACGCTCCTTCGCGCCTTTATTAACGACGAAGACGCTCCTTCGCGCCTTTATTAACGACGAAGACGCTCCTTCACGCCTTTATTAACGACGAAGACGCTCCTTCACGCCTTTATTAACGACGAAGACGTGTACGTGACCTTATTTAGCTAAAATTGCATTAATAACGTGACAAAGAAAGCCGGGCAAGACCACCACCAGGAAGGAACATAAAGGACATTTCCACATTCCCGTACGCCGTTCATTTACACGTTAACAACAGGATAAAGACTAGTCAGCTACGAGTGAAATGGTACGTCTTTATAAAGAAGGTGAATCCGGATAATACCGCACATGCCTGTCTCTTACCAAATCAGAACGAATTAAATGATTAGCGATCGCTTTAAACATTCCTGTGAGCAGCAGCAGTCATTAACACGTAAAGGTGTGTGTGATATTTATTACGTTATCGTTCAGAATTTCAGGTTCCAGAAGAACCTTTAAGAGCAGGGTGTCTTTAAAAAGTTCTACATTTCATAATCCAAATAAATAAATGACTAGGAATCCTTAAATCTAAAGTTTAAATGCCTTAAAAAACACAGCAGACACAATAACTAAAATAAAACAAGCCTTCCATTGGTCATTAATCCGCCGGCTGTGCGTGTCAGTAGCCAATCCGGACCACTCGCCCGATCTGTCCCGCGCCTGCGATTGGCTACTGACAGCACGTATGGAAATGAGCAGGGGCGGTCCTAGCCTGATTGGTGCTCTGTGCATATATTTATATCATATATCATTATGATATAAAAGAATTACAATATAAAATCTCCTGGAGAGACTGCATGATAAAACATGAACAAGCATAGTGCTATTAAAATGATTTTTTAAAATGTAAGTTCTGCAGTTGAATACAGAAACTTTTATATAATCCCTCGCATAATACAATACCTGGTATTCCACTGTGACAGAAAGTCCACTTTCAGTAGAATTGCCCAGATATGGTTTAATCTGGTATACGGTTAAGATATGTGTAGATATATAAAGTAAAAAAGATTATTAAACATCTTCCTGCTGCACGTTACCCTTTCAAAAACAGTTCCATTTAAATTTATTTATCAAATTATATAACGTAATATATACAGTGTATGGATAAATTTATACCGCAAAATGAGTTTTATGCCATATTGCACAGCCCTAATTCAAACAAATGCCTTATTGCCTCAATTAATAAACCAAAAAAAGCTACGAGAAAAAAGTTAAAGAGACTGAGGACAGAAGTGAACAGAGGGGCACTAAGACCCTGACAACCCAAACTGGTCAGACAAATTCCATTCCAACAGTAAAAACGTCCCATTCATATACACTAAAAATCAAACAAGTAAAATGTGAGAATGTTTCATAATCAATGGACATAAATACTTCAAACCCTGCATCTCGGAGGAGACGCCGTTCACAGGCCGAATTTGATCACGCACATTTCCACCATCTCCAGGGGTTCATGTTCTCTGCTGGATAAGTACTGATTCATACGGATTCAGGGGCGATTTTCACCACGTCATCAGCCCGCTGAAGGCCGAGCGGTCCTTCTCGGCCAGGTCCACGAGGGACAAGAAACATTGAAAACGCGGCGCGGTCGCCCTCTCCTTGAACTTAATCATTTCAGCTTTATGCAATAAGCTAAAAGAAATTAAAACATAAAATCATTTCTACGGTCAAAAAAAAGCGGTTAAATAGCGCACATCAGGCCATTTTCAACCCAATTCCACAAACAGCAGATGACTAGATGGGGACGAAAGGAGGAATATAGTCATTATGTAAAGCAGCGCCCACCCGTTTGACAGCACATTGTTGATCCATCACTGGTTCCAGAGGAGCCCGGCGAAAGCCAGACAAAGCCTCCGCTGTGCTCCTCATGAAAGAAATAAAAGAGGCCGGGCCACCGCCGCCACGTGTTTCTGAGAGCATCGTTACGCCTTCTCAGAACCCCGTTCCCCCACACCTTCAAATGCCAAGCTCAGACGGGCCGTCTTACTTCGTCAGAGTGGAACAAGCCGTGGCGGCTGCGGTCAGGGCTTCTTCTCCACGGCGAGCTACCAGTGGCGCTGTTCGCTGTTCCATTTACTTCCTTCCCTCATCAGGGCCAACTAACCGCCACTAATTATAGGGACAGTCCCACTGGGACAATGAAGGGCTGACATGATTTTTCAGACGTATACGAATTGGGGATGGATGGCTGCCATCCAAGCATTCGCCGACATACATTTACATTTACAGCATTTATCAGACGCCCTTATCCAGAGCCACTTACAATCAGTAGTTACAGGGACAGTCTCCCTGGAGCAACTTAGGGTTAAGTGTCTTGCTCAGGGACACAATGGTAGTAAGTGGGATTCGAACCCGGGTCTTCGAACCCGGGTCTGGTTCATAGGCGAGTGTGTTACCCACTAGGCTACTACCTAACATGTACGAAAGAAGCATAAAAAGCCGAGACGTGAACGTTTCCGGGCATTATCAAGCACAGAGAAGCATCTGGACAGTCAAAAAAAGACCCATGGAAGAGCTGCGTGAAGGTCCGATTTTTCAGAATTTCTAGAGTTCTCCATAACACTCATCAAGTTGTTACGACCCAAACAAGAATTAAATCCTTCTGTTCGATTGACCGTGAACAAGTGAGCCAAGTGATTGTCACATGTGATACACAGCAGCACAGCACACAGTGCACACAATGAAATTTGTCCTCTGTGAGCAGTGGGCACCATGACAGGCGCCCGGGGAGCAGTGTGTGGGGACGGTGCTTTGCTCAGTGGCACCTCGGCGGATCGGGATTTGAACCAGCAACCTTCTGATTACGGGGCCGCTTCCTTAACCGCTAGGCCACCACTGCCACGTTAGTAGAAGGTGGTGGGATTCCACGATCCTCTTTTATTTAACCCTCTGTTGAGAGAGGTTGAGAGAGAGAGAGAATCCTCCACGCTTTTGTAATTAAAAATAAAAATGTTCTGTAGGGCAAAGGAAGTGTAAGCGTGGTACTGTTTAATGAGAGTCGATCCCAGACCAGTGTAGATGAGATGAACAGCTTCCGTAAGACCATAATAGCATTAATACGAGCGCCCGACGCGGTTTGACGCCGCTGAAACGCTTCGGAAATATCGGTGGGGTCGGGCTTGTGCGATGGCTCATACCCCACGACCACGGCGACCGGGCTTGGGAAGAACGGGCGGTCATTCCGAGCCATGAACCCAAGGAGGAAGTGACCTTATGTTCCCATCGTCTGAAATTTATCTGTGGCTTATTAATTCAAATCAGTTCCCACAGACACGGGGCCGGAGCTGACGCCTGGCAAAGCGCCGCATTTGAATAACTAACCGCGGCCACCTGAGGCCACCATATTCTGGACAGAAAATTCCAGAAAATCGAGCCGTCCTAAACCGGCGGCGGAAATAAACGGGTAGTTGGTGGACTTCTCGTGTATTCCTGTTGGTACAGAAGCGACGCCGGAGGCACGTTCTTAATCTGGCGAGGCATCGGGGACACCGGGACCAACCAAATAATGTCCACGTTCCCTTCACCGGCCGGACGGGCAGGACAGGCGCGGGGGCCGCGAGGGACGGCGCCGCTTGTCCCTCTCGAGAGGCCGGCTGCCCGGCCAGGCGCTGCCCAGATGGGGGACGCCCACCGCGCCGGAGCTCCAGACGTCAGCCACAATGCGGCCATTCTGCTGGCCGGACTGCTGCGCCACGCCAACCCAGAGGAAGAAGGAAGGAAAGAAGGAAAGAAAGAAAAGAAAGAAAGAAAGAAGGAAAGAAAGAAAGAAGGAAAGAAGGAAGGAAAGAAGGAAAGAAAGAAGGAAAGAAAGGAGTGAACACAGACGGTGACGCCCGGGGCTCTCGGTCGCGGAGGCCCACCCAATAAAAGCCACGCCCCTTTGTCCAAATTATTAATATGCTGAACAATGCGGACTCTCAGTCGTTACGCTCTTACCAAGACAGTCGTAACAACGCACGAGATTTAAAACTAAAACGCTGTTGCTGGCGAAGGTGAAGCCAGAAGGACGGCGAAAGTGACTTGAACTTCTTCATTGCTGATGATAAAATAAAATCATAAAGGTTACACCAGACCAGCGGTTAAGACAGAGAAACAGTGCTGAACGTTTTCAGTATACGTTACTCCACCGGTTTACAGTGGTTCACTGTGAATAAATGAGTTTCCTATATTTTCAATATTTATTTTGCTACGTTAACAAAACTTGAAGTGAAGTGATTGTCACTTGTGGTACACAGCAGCACAGCACACGGTGCACACAGTGAAATTTGTCCTCTGTATTTAACCATCACCCTGAGTGAGCAGTGGGCACCATGACAGGCGCCCGGGGAGCAGTGTGTGGGGACGGTGCTTTGCTCAGTGGCACCTTGGCGGATCAGATGCTCAGTCAGTACGGGAAAATGTATGTTGTGACAGCGAAAGGACGGCTTCCTCCACCTCCTATTAACCCGGCCGTCAATCGATGGCGGGAGCCGGGAACGCTGGCGATCGACTCTCAGGACGAGGTGGGATTTCTGCGCGTCACGTGCAGCGCGGGCAGAACTATGCAGGGCACGGAACATGAACCAGGTCTGACCGGTTTACGACACACGACGTGCTCCAGCACATCACATCTTCTGTGAGACCCGTTCACTGCAACTTGTAAAAAAATTTAAATAATCAGACATGAGTAACCGGACGCTCTGGGCTTTCACACCGTACCTAAGTAATGGCTGCAGTAAGTCTGAATATCCGTGAAATGGTTTATTTCTTCTGAGTTGCCAGCGAGAAACGTCTAATTTTCAAAACTATGAATAGTCTGTGGGTTTCAACCACACTGGGAACTTAAACTTGGGTCGTTTGCACATGATAAAACAAACACAAAAATAAACCTATAAATGCATCTATGAAAACGAGTGAGAGCCACCAAACCCCCCCCCTCCATCCCAAACAAAGCCAAACATGGAGTAGCACCATCCTACCTCACAGCCCTTATTACACCTCGCACTGCACCTGGTATACTCCGAGCCTCCAGTACTGCTCGCCTGGTCCCTCCATCTCTGAAGGTTAAAGGAAGACGCTCATCTAGACTCTTCTCCGTCTTGACCCCTCGGTGGTGGAATGAACTTCCAGCTCAGTCACTGAGCACCTTCACACGGCAGCTCAAGACCTTCCTCTTTAGAGAATATTTAGATTAAATTGTAATATTCTTGTGGTCGAACTTTGTGTACAGAATCTACAACAGAGTGAATAAAATAGATGTATTCATAGTTGGGGTCCTAGTGAACCAGAATTGATCTCTTCATCGATGGTAACTTGAAAGTCGCTCTGGATAAGGGCGTCTGCCAAATGCCGTAAATGTAAAATGCAGTGGACCACAAGCTGGCTGGCAGCCAGGACCCCCACGGACCCCCACGGGCCCCCAGGGTCTCCCACGGGCCCCCAGGGTCTCCCACGGGCCCCCAGGGTCTCCCACGGGCCCCCACGGGCTTTCAGGGTCTCCCAGGCCCCTTAGAGGACGCTGGCAGGTAGTGTCCGACGCAGAATTGAATCGAACCGACGGGTTGCCAGATAAGCAGACACGAACAGGCCAAAACCTTTTGGAGGACATGTTCCAAATTTAGCGAGGTATGGTGTTCAGAAGGCTGGTGCTGGGCTGGCAAATAAAAATCACAAAACCACTGCCGTCCATTTCGAAGGGGTCGAGGAAAAACATGCACGGATAAAGCTGACGTGGCAACCCGCAGCCGATCGGGGACGGTTCCCGATATTCACAAATACTACAAATCCCCAACCACCAACAACCGCCCACAAGGCACAGCCAGAGTAAAATACCTCCACCAACGCGACGCTGCGCGGAGCCCGCCTGCTGGCGGCGCTAGAGGGCAGACAGGAATACAACATTTGGAGTAAAGGGGAATATTTCTTTTGGGGAGGGGGGGCTGCGGTGACAACACTGCCTGACTGACCGAGCGACAGACAAACAGACATCTTTCCCTCGGCAGCAGATCTGTCGCGGTATTGTCCCGCTGGCTAATTCCCGACACCGGGAATAATGCACAGAATTCCCAACGAAGGGAGCAAAAATGCATGAACGCGCGGCGAGGAAAAAGCGGCGGGATTGCGGGCGAATCTGACAGTTAATCGCACAAAACTGAGAGCGACCACCGCAGGAGGACAGACAGGGAGGCGGACTCACCCACCGCGGAACTACAGCTCCCCGCCGAATATCAACCCCGCGCCTTCACGATGTAAAGCAGCATCCAACCGGTCCGGGCGAGAACGCGCGGCTTCCGAACGCGGGTTCCAGCGGCGCCGTCTCCGCGGAGCTCGAACTGCCAGGGCCGTGAAAAAGGAAATGGTCTCCGCTTCATTCAGCCGCCTGCTGCGCGCCTGCGCACTGCCGCGCACCGCGCCGCCCAGACGCGGCGGGGCTCCGGCGGCGGAGAGCGCGGCCGACGGTGCCCCCTACCGTCCGGAGCCGGCATTGCAGCCTGATCCGTTTTTACACTTCGACACACCTGCTCTACACGACTACGTTGAATAATCTAATATTTATAAACATATACGGCACAGGCCAAATATTTGGACACACTTTCTCATTCAATTTGAACATTTACGTTGGTAGATTCTCACTGAAGGCATCAAAACTATGAATGAACACATGTGGAGTTATATACTTAACAAAAAGTAGAGACCTGGCCTCCACAGTCACCGGACCTGAACCCAGTCCAGATGGTTTGGGGTGAGCTGGACCAACAAGTGCTAAACACCTCTGGGAACTCCTTCAAGACCGTTGGAGAAGCATTTGAGGTGACGACCTCTTGAAGCTCATCGAGAGAATGCCAAGAGTGTGAAAAGCAGTAATCAGAGCAAAGAAACTAGAATATAAAACATGTTTTCACTTATTTCACCTTTTTTGTTAAGTACATAACTCCACATGTGTTCATTCATAGTTTTGATGCCTTCAGTGAGAATCTACCAACGTAAATGGTCAAATTGAATGAGAAGGTGTGTCCAAATGTTTGGCCTGTACTGTATATGTTTATATATATTAAATTATTCAAGGTAGGTCAACCTATCCTGTCCCAGGGATTCCATATTTTACAATAATTTCTTATTCTGCCCAAAAGTTGACACCCCATTTGACACAGAGGCTTTGACACTTTACAGAAAGGCATCTGTAAATAGGCATCTTAATTTCTAGAGTAATGCCTACACCAGAGCTTTAAAAACACAAAAGAAAAGGTTAAATACGCTTCTCCTTTTTTATTTGTGGTGTTTTGTCCTCCTCTACTGGTTTAAAGTTATACATCCATGACCACGCTGTAAAGAAGCTGGAAAGCTTTTATTTGTCAGGTATGATATGCTCATCGGGAACTTTAGAAAGTTTACATGAAACTGTGTGCAGAAATCACTGGCCTCACCATTATTAACAAATGTAGAAAAGCATAAAAGTCATCTGTTAGACAATGAAATTAAGCGCATGGATACGCCGTCTCTACGGGGGAACATTCTGGAACGAGCAAATTAAGATTCCTACTGGACAGTGTTTTATTAAAAAAAATTTAGTATGTTGATCCAAGTGTGTGCAGAGTCATGTTCTATACCCCCCCCCCCCATCGTTTCCTGGAACAGGGCGTGGTTTTCTCTCCCAATCCTGAAGGTGGTGAGTTTCAGGTCCCCTGTGACTGTGATGTAATCCAAGATCTTGTCATTACTGCGGTTGGGTAATGAAATTCTCTTCCCACCCGGCAGCTTGATGCCAAAATTCCCATGCAATTCTGACCCATGATTTCGACCCAACAATAAGACCAAATCTGTATATGTACAAATATGTCAGTATGTCATAATAAAATTTGATTAAGCCTCAGATTAGTGTTGACCTGAGCAACGTTGTGCCTCTATCTGGATGAGTTGATGGAAATTCTCCCCTCCACCTCCAGGTCATTAGGTCAGGTCTTCATTAGGTCAGACTTGGACGTCACAAGAAGTCGGGTCACGCGATAAAACGTCACTTTCACCTGTTCCCTGGTAAAAGAAACGAAGGAGCCACGGATCACCCACCATCTTCTCTGCGATCCTCCTCTGCACCACACCTCCACCTGGAACCAGTGGGAGACTTTTCCCAGTGAGGGAATCATATTATATCATTTTCATAATCAATGTATTGTTTTTAGAAGGAATGTGAATACATGGGCAGATGCAGAAAAATGACGAGCAGAGACCAAGATCAATTGATGGAGGGTTTGGTGCAGCATGCAAGCGTTTAATTAACACTCATCCACTGGAACAACGTTTCTGGCAGTAAACTTGAAGAACGTGAAACCTCGTGTGCTTTTTTCATCATAAAGGGATTTTTTCAGCGCGTACAAAACTCAAACATGATGTAGTTACCTGTGGACAGCGCACACTGAACATTTCACAACTCTAATCACACAGGAACACAGGTCATCTCTAATACAAAAACAGCAAGTCTCATGTGTGATACAATCTGCGAGATTATCACCTATGTAGGGTGAGCTTTATAAAAACTTGTTTTAGTCAATAGACAATTTAAGATTTAACATCAGTCAAGTGGACAACTTTTCCAATAACAGTATTTACACACAGTCATCATCACATTATTATTATTATAATGCCATGGTATAATTTCAGGAATAAAACAAGGACAAAGAAGCTGTTCATCATCATCATCTTCAAAACACGAGTGTCTTTTCTTACTGATAAACCGCTTCGGAACCTAATGACTAATCACATTACAGTCAGACTTGGGCGGGGCACATACGATTGTCACCACCTTATTGCTTCAGCTACAGTATTAACGAATAACTGTAAATAATAGATATAAAAGGTCTATAAATTGATCGGCCTCTTTATTAGGAACACATGGCCGTCTACCAACTGCTGTCATGCGCAACTTCACAATTTCCATCCATGACCAGCAAGGACCGAGACATTAATGGGGCTGGAATACCTGGAATGGGTGTTGATGAAGGTCCAGAAGATGCCAGACAAACGGCAACAGCCACGCTGTAGTGGACAGACAAGTGGCTCTTATAAAGTGGCCAGGGTTTTGTCCTGGGAAATATACATTTTTACAGTGACTTCTTGGATGTTATGGTGGCCATTGAGGGAGTTATGTGTAATGTGCATTTTTAATTGTAATATAAGCTGTGATGATAATTGTGTTTGTCATTGAGAACCACTGTGATTGTAAAAGCCACTGACATCAAATTTAATTTATGTCAGCAATACAAGCTACAGGTCAGGACAGAACAGTTCATTTAGCAGAAGAACACTGACTGAATGTGTGTAGCAGGAGAAGAATATGTTGCTCCACCCCAGTCAGTATTCCGGTCTCCAAATTTCCTTTCCTGTGGCCTTTGACCTCTGACCCCCCGTGTTCTACAGCAGCGAGCTGGAGGGGCTGGCCGGGAGACGGCCGCTGTAGCGCATCGGCAGCAGGTCGTAGTGGCTCAGGATCCGGCTGCTCCTGGGAAGGTCATATGGACTCTGGGAAAAGCTTGAGCTGGTTCTGGCAGCCGTGTTCAGGGTGTTCACGGTAGGTTCTGAGGTGGGATGGAGGGAAAGCCGTGTTACCAGGCCGGCCTCTCAGCATCGTCACATGCCTATGAGTCCGTATTCAAAGGTGTGTGCAAAAGATTAATAAGAACAGCCTGAGCGCTGAGCTGCTAAGTGGGACTTAGTTCCACCCAGTCTGGAAATCAAGGCCACTCACCGAGGTCATAGATGTTTCTGGCGGCCTCGGTGGAGCAGCAGGAGGGCTGCCGGTGGGCAGGAGACTTCATCTCCACATAGCTGCACTCGGAGCGTCTACACTGCAGCGCCGGGGGCTCGGAGATGGTGGCGTAGGGACTCTCGCTGCCGACGGAGCACGTGCTGGAGGCTGGAACGGTGACAGATTCACCAACGATCAATTCTACACGGCAGAAGAGGGGACGTTTCTCTGCTCATCCTGTCCGGTCACGATTTTACTGCTCACTGTAGACTGTGTTGGTTTTTATTTATAACTAACACAATGCTGCATGGCTCTTCGGATTTTATTCAGCTGTTCTGCTTCAAGAGAATGAATAAAATACTATATGAATATAAACATATATAAATATATATACACACACACTACCAGTATTCATGCATACATTTACAATGTTTATAAGAGAATAAATAAATGCATTTTAAAAGTACTGTCTGATGTGTTCCATCAGTATATACTGATTATTTAGCAGAAGAAATGAAGTGAGAACCGACATGAAGATTCACAGCAATGAACGGGAGAGACGAAGATGTCACATGGTCTGTTGGTAAAGCAGGCAGGAGAGTGTGCAAACTGTGCAGCATGCAAATACTGTCAACGGTTCAACGGTGACACTGCTTCCGATTGTGTGAAATTAAAATTAGAATTAATTTTACACGTCTGTGAACTGCACTGTCACATGGACCGATTTAAGTGTTCAGGAAACGTCCTGGGAAGACAACGTCCACCCGTCTTTAGCAAACAGTAGGAAATCGGTGCAGACAAAGCAAACAGCCTCAAGCTTTGCCCGCGCTACATTCGTTTCGCTTCGTGGAAATGAGGCGAACGTTGGCTCAGCAAGAACAAACTGAGGCCTTCATGTTGGAGGCGAGCAGGAAAGGAACAGCAACACCAGGATAGTTCTGAGCAGGCCAACTGTACCTCGGTAGCACTGCTCTACAACGAAAGACTGATACGCTGATACGGACCTACAGGAGAACCAAACACACACCTCACCACGCCGCTTCAGAGCAGGACCTTTTATTTCGGACAGCAACGTTCATAAATACATCCACAGGCAACATGACTCTGAACAAATTGAATTCTCATTGCCTCGCTTTACAAAAGGAGAGTTTGAACTAACGCAGGCTGCTACCACCTCTCTGGCAAACACGCGGCTCTAAGTGGAGACTGCAGCGCTGGTCTGCAGGGTCAGGTGACCAGGGATTGGGAATGTGCCGCTGCTGGAATGGACACTGACCCAGGCCTCTCTGGTCTGCCCTGCTGCCGCTGCCCACCTGGGAGGGGAGGAAATAGTCTAATTTAAATATGCGCTCATTTCACATCAGGTTACATGCATTTAAACATATTAAATACACAGCAGCACAGCACACGGTGCACACAGTGAAATTTGTCCTCTGCATTTAACCCATCACCCTGAGTGATCACCCTGAGGGCAGCCATGACAGGCGCCCAGGGAGCAGTGTGTGGGACCTCAGTGGCACCTCGGCGGATTGGGATTCGAACCGGCAACCTTCTGATTACGGGGCCAATTCCTTACCGCTAGGCCACCACTGCCCCCAAAAACTTCGCCCATATACACTTCCAGGCAAAGTTTGGGAGCTAGTTATGGAGCGTATTTTGAAGAAAAACCATCACCGTCATTGAGAGAAGATAATAGTGTGAAGAGGTTCTGTCTGAACCTCTAGAGGACAAGAAAAGAGCCACCGAGCACTATAACAGCTGAAGGTAGGGGGATCTTCAAATGGACCAGGATCATCATAATGGACATACACTGTGGGCCATGAACCAGGACTAAAACCCACTCTGCACTGTCCCGTCCCTCCAGACATGGACAGAACCTTTTTACTGCGTGCCATTACACTTGTTGGACTGTGTCTCTCACTCTCACTCTTTTTTTTTGTGTAGTTTTTCCTTGGGTGCAGAAAGGGTTAACATGTTTTGGGTGCCGACTGTAGGGCCCGACACTGTATCTGATTTTTGGCTATATGAGAAATAAACTTTGTTGTTGTGTTATTTCATAGTTCTGAGTCTTCAATGTAAAAACTTTCAGAAAATGAAGATCCATAATTTTGACTGCTGCTGTATGGTTGGCTTCTCTTGTGTGTGTGTGTGTGTGTGTGTGTGTGTTCGTACCTCAGCTCTGGCTGAAGCAGACAGGCTGCACTGGGCCAGTGTTCGGTATCCCGGGTTGGAAAAGCAAAAGCTAGAATTTCTGCTGGGGCTGCAAGAACATTCTGAGAGGAACAGACAGCAGGAGAGCTGCAGACCACAGCGGATTAAAACAGACACACACACAAGCAGAGACACACACACACACACACACACACCTGACAGCGAGTATTCGGTGGTGGAGATGTGCATGGCGGGTGTGTACGAGACGCTGGGCATGCGGTGGCCTTTGTCTCTGCGCTTGTGCCGGTACCACAGAAACACGCTCAGCAGCGCCATAATGCTGAGCAGGAGGAAGATGGTTCCCATGACGACGCCCAGCGACCGGCGCTCGGATACCAGGGCGGGGCTGATCTTGGTGTACGGGTTCAGCTCCTCCATCATGAGGGATGCTGAGAGAAACAAACACACGAAGCATATCATCGGGGTCGGCCCGTGGCATAGACAAAATAGGCAAACGTTGAGGACGCCATCCGTCCAAATGGAGGAAGAGAAAAAAAGTCCACAATTTCTCTCAAATAATTGGTGTTAATGTGAAAGTGAAGTGATTGTCACTGTGATACACAGCGCAGCACACGGTGCACACAACAAAATGCTTTTAACCGTCACCCTTGGTGACCAGTGGGCAGCCATGAAAGGTGCCCAAGGAGCAGTGTGTGGGGACGGTGCTTTGATTTCTTCACATCACGGGTCCGTTTTCCGATGCTCCACCGACTGAGCTCTTGAATGTGTTTTCTTTATATGAATTTTCCTGCTTAGTTAAGACTATTAACGTCTAGTAATAATAATAATGTGTTCGCCCACTTGGTGGAACTCCACCATATTCCCAGCATGCAGTGTGTGCTGAGTTCGCTGTAGGGGAATGTTAATAGTCCTGATAAAGATTGTGGGTGTTAATACGTGATAGGATGGCCACTGTAGCAGGGTGCATTCTGGGGTGGGTGGTGGAAACGTGCGCTGATGAAGTAGATATGTTGCACTGATGCCACTGGGGCGTGTTACGGCATTAGCGGTGCTTTGATACTTCCAGGTTGCTCACAACTTGTGGCAGTTAGATGTTTAAATAAAAGGGATGGTTTATTCTTTTCGAATTCTCCTGAATAATCCTTGTAATCCATCATAATAGTATAAGAAGTATAGGATACCTTCAGTATAGGTATTGTCAAATGATCAGCATTTAAATGCATCTCCTTCCCATAACGTCATAAAGACGTGTTGTACCAGTGGAATTTACTGCGATGCTAGGGGGCGCAACAGCGTTGCCAGATCCGAAATGTTGTAAGTATCGTACCAGCAGTTTAAAATCTGCTTCAATAACACATATCATCATAGTCTGTGCATATTATAGTGTATAATGCAAGTTTTACCTACCGGATGTGTGTAAAAAGCACCTCTGGGCAGAGCGGTGCCGCTACCTGTGTGGAGTGAATGTCACTTACATGTCGCAACAGCAACATAAAGCTTCACTCTTATGGGGCTTTAACCATCCAGTAAAACTGGGGTCACGTATGCCACGTATGCTTACTGTATGTTACTGCCACTCTGCAAGCAAGCAAATCCGTTCTTAAACCCCTCATCATTGTTTAATGCGTCGCCACATATTACTTCATGCATTGATTATCTGTAAATGTACGTGAGACGACAGCGCATAAACAATGATGAGGGGTTTAAGAACTGATTTGCTGTCAGATGAAAACAGATCTGTACCTTGACGTTCTAATAGAAATTAAGGGGTAAAATGATCATACATTATGGGATTTTTGGAATCATTTATCGTTCGTCGTACAGAGGGTACAAATATGATAATTATCATACATCTGGCAACACTGGGACGCAACCTAAAATCTTGCCTAGGGCTCCAGATTTGTTAGGGCCGGTTTATGTGTGTGTGTGTGTGTGTCTCACCCTGATCACACCGGATGCCCTTAAAACCTGAGCTGCAGTAGCAGGTTCCAGTGACGTAGTCACAGGTGGAGTTATTCATACATTCACACAGCTGCTGGCAACCAAGACCAAAGGTTCCCGCAAGACACCCTGCAGACAGACGAAAAGAGACCCAGAACCTCATGTCATGAGATCATGGCCTCCACAGTGTGTCATAATGGACCAAACGCACATGACACACACGTCGACTCACTCTGCTCACAGTTGGTACCCGTGAAGCCGGTCCTGCAGGAACACTGGCCGCTGACGTGGTGACAGTCCGCACCGTTCTGACAGCGACAGACGTCCAAACAGCCGACACCATAGAACCCAGCTGGACAGCCTGGAGGCCCGACAGACATTTACATTTATGGCATTTATCAGACGCCCTTATCCAGAGCGACTTACAATCAGTAGTTACAGGGGACAGTACCCCTGGAGCAACTTTGGGTTAAGTGTCTTGCTCAGGGACACGATGGTAGTAAGCGGGATTTGAACCTGGGTCTTCTGGTTCATAGGCGAGTGTGTTACCCACTAGGCTACTACCACCTTAGAGTTTTTTTTACATTTACATTACATTTACAGCATTTATCAGACATCCTTATCCAGAGCGACTTACAATCAGTAGTTACAGGGACAGTCACCCCCTGGAGACACTCAGGGTTAAGAACCTGGGTCTTCTGGTTCATAGGCGAGTGTGTTACCCACTAGGCTACTACCACCAGACGGGTATTTGGATCACACGTGATGAATAAGTAAGTGTGTGTTTGTGTACGTACGCTGTGTGCAGTACAGGCCGCTCCACCCAGCGCTGCAGCTGCACATCCCGTCCTGAGCGCTGCACTCTGCTCCATTGTGACAGTTGCAGGTGTGAATGCAGTCTTGTCCCCAGAAACCCTGAGCGCAGGCTGCAAATGCACAAATGCGAGCAGATGCGTGCACACACACACACAATTACCACATCCAAATGAAATTCGGTGGTATCTAGCATAAAGGACGTTGTGTGTGTGTGTGTTTGTGTTGTAATACCTTTAGAGCAGTCGTATCCAATCCATCCTGGAGTACAGAGGCAGGAACCGTCGATGGGACTACAGGAGCCATTGTTGATGCAAACGCACACCTCAGCACAGTCTTTACCATAAAGACCTGCAGGACACACTACAACACACACACACACACACACACACACAAACAGACTATACAGATGTATCAGGACAGAACGGACTGTGCTGCAGGATTCCCAAAACTGTACATGAAAAACAGCATCACGTGTGGGTTACCTTGGTCACACAGGGAACCGCGGAATCCAGACAGGCACTCACACTGACCAGTCACATGACTACAGGGACCAATGCTATGAATACAAAGGGGGCAGGAGAAGGCGCAAAGATGCCCATAGAACCCTGGAGAACATCCTGAACACACAGTGATGCATAAAAACATGGTCAGGCACTCACACACAAACATACACAGCATGTGTAGAGATCCTACTGCTTGATGATGCAGCAAATTAAGTTTGAATTGAAAGTGTTAATAGGTATTAATTTAATAAGCACATTATAATAATTATGTACAGTTAAATGTGTAGCTAGACTTAAATATATTTAACACTGTATAAAATATTTGCAATATTTTGCAATCAAATGCCCCTCTCCCCGTTGCCAGATTGGACTGTTTTGAATTTGAATGTGAATGGAAATATTGACACAACATAGTTTTGTGGGTTATATGTAAAAACAGCGATTGGTTTTTCCCTCTTTAACACACAGGGTGACTCTTACTGCGCTTGCAGGACGTGCCGCGGTACCCAGGTGAACACACACAGGAACCGTCCTCTGGCGAGCAGATGCCGCCGTTTTCACAGGAACAGTCGCTGGAGCAGTTCACACCCCAGCGGCCCTCCTCACACACTCGGTCACAGCTCAAGCCTGTAACACACACACAGTAGACACAGTATCACATACGACACATATTATTAATAGTATTTAGCATCGACGATAAGTAAACTAACACACAAATAAACAACCTGTCCATCCAGGAAGGCAGAAGCACCGCCCACTCACTGGGTCACAGCGGTCGGCATGGTGACACTGACAGTGTTTCAAACAGCTCAGTCCGTAGGTCCTATCCTGTAAACATTATCATCATCATCATCATCCTCACTGTCATCATAAAGGAAAATGGATTAATTCTGAGATGTAGAGTGTGAGAGAAAATTGGTAACTGTTGGTGTCAGTATCGGTGTGTGTGTGTGTAGTCTCACAGGACAGGGTGTGTCACACGCGTCCCCCGTCCATCCAGCTGTGCAGCCACAGCTCCCGTCTGCAGGGTCACACGTGGCTCCGTTCACACAGAGACACGTGTGTTTACAGCCCAGACCCCATGTTCCACTGGGACACGGTGATGAGCAGTCCGCGCCCTGCCAACCTGACACGCCCACAAACACACACACACTGTCAACTGATAGGGCTTCATTACATAATGGCTGCAACAGCAACTCACAGCTGCTCACAGGATAACTTTTACCCCAACGAAATACTATCAGACAGAGAGAAGAGCGACTGTCACCTTCCAGGCACAAACAGGAGCCATCGATGGGCGAGCAGGAAATATCGTTCTGACATGAGCAGGAGGACGAGCAGTTCACCCCGAACAGGCCAGAGGGACAATTCAGGGAGCAGTTTTCACCCTGCACACACACACACACATGCACATACACTGTATATACAAACAGTGCAGAGCTACACCTGTCAATAGAAGGCACACTCACTGTAAACCCCGGGGCACAGACACACTCGCCAGTGATGCTGTTACAGTCTCCTCCGTTGTCACAGCAACATGGTTCCATGCATCCGTCACCATAGTAACCAGAGGGACACGTCTCATTACAGTGTAGCCCTGCCCACCCGGGCACGCACACGCAGTCACCGGACAGCGGGTGACAGCTGGAGGGACAGATAGGAGACACAGTGATGTTTGTAGGATTTCGAAAAGCTGCTCGTGTGATTCATCAGATGAAGCTGATACCTCATGTGTTCCTACCTGAGGGTGGTGTTGGCATCGCAGGGACAGTACTTGTCACACATCAACCCATAGATGCCCGACGGGCAGAGCCGGTCGTGGCAGGTGGGTCCCCTGAAGCCGTCATCACACAGACAAGCCCCACGGATGTGGTCACACCTGGCCCCATTATGACAGCCACACTGCTGGGCGCAGGATGGCCCATAGGTGCCCACCGGGCATTCATCTTGGCACCTGGTGTGGCAGAGGGGCAAAGTAACTGCTCAGCCACATTATAAATGAACCAATTAAGGAGAAATACCGGACCCCCTAAAAGAGTTGAGGCGTCAGAACTCATTAAAACTCGTACCATTCACCGCTGTATCCCGCGGCGCACTCGCACTCTCCGGTAACGCGGTCACACACACCTCCATTACGACACACGCACTTCTGGCTGCAGTTGGCCCCAAATGTCCCCGACTGGCAGGGCTGAGCACACACTGCTCCCTGCAGAACGAAGAGTGGTTGACCATGAACCCCTCGCTGCACGGGTGCACGAGAAGGTGAGAACGTGCGTTGGGCATCTCACCGTCCACCCCGCTGGGCAGCTGCACTCTCCAGAGATGTGGTGGCACCGACCCCCGTTCTGGCACGGGCAGGCCATCTCACACTGGGCACCATGGGTTCCGGCTGGACACCTATCTTCACATCTGACCACACGTTGAGGAAAGGATCAACAAACCGTCTGTAGCTCACGTTCTAATGATTGTAAATGTATAATTATTACTCACAGCGTTCCGGTGAAGCCGGGTGCACACACACACTCGCCCGTCACATGATGGCAGCTGGCACCGTTGCGGCATGGGCAGGGAAGATGGCATTCGCTGCCATAGTACCCGGGGTCACAGGGGTCCTCGCAGCGCCAGCCCTGGTAGCCGTCGGTGCAGAGGCACTCGCCGGTGATGGGGTTGCAGGCGGCCGCGTTCAGGCACTGGCAACGGTTGCTGCAGTGGGCGCCCCAGCGTCCACTCACACAAGCTGGAGACAACACACGCGCATCGCCACGTCGTTACCGCCTGCACGAACGGAGCCCGAAGGCCCGGACAGCTGCCTGACCCCTCCACTAGCCATCACACCCCCCCAGGCGGACATTCCGGAACTTTCCTTCTCCTGGATCAAACTGGTCAAATCCTGAGGTTCCCTGGCGACCAACATTTGCATCGCAGGTGTTCCAGTGTCAAAGTGAACTCTGCCGCTTCTGCCGGGCTCCAGACCCGAACTCGCAGCGGCCGTGCCAACCCTCCATTCTTCTGATCTGAGTAAGTCTCCGCTTTTCATCCCATCCAACCGGTAGTGTCGTACGGCCATTCAGTAATTCGTAATTCAGTACCAAAACCATCCTAACAGAAAAGTATATCCGCGAGGGTGGTAGTAGCCTATGAACCAGAAGACCCAGGTTCAAACCCCACTTACTACCATTGTGTAGTAAGACACTTAACCCTGAGTGTCTCCAGGGGGGGACTGTCCCTGTAACTACTGGTTGTAAGTCGCTCTGGATAAGGGTGTCTGATAAATGCTGTAAATGTAAATGTGAGCATCGTGTGCTTCATGACCACTGCAAAATGTCAAAACTCTGCAACCCTCAAGTAGGATATTTCAGTAGGATATTTCTGCTTTTTGGATTGCCATCAGAATACTGGAAATAATGAAATTAACTAAAAAAAAAAGCCAAATTCCTGGCAACATCTGAAGAAAGGCAGTCTTCTGTTCTGAGATAAACTGGAGGAATTTGCCGTGTTCTGTTGTCCAGGAGGTCCGGAGGCTGGAGAGATGAACGTGACGGGGGAGTCCATGCTCATCTATGCCAGTCTCTCAGACTACACCATACTTGCCTTCACCTCTGCTGGTCTTGCCATCGCCATACCTACTAACGCCTATGTCATCTGGCTGATCATCAAGGGGATGGGAGGCTCTGTTCAATCGGAGGTTTTTATGCTGAATTTGTGCCTGTCAGAGATGTCTCTCTGCTTCGGTTTTCCGCTGATCATTTCAAGCCAAGTTTACCCGAAACTTCTAGAAAGGGGTGCCGGCTTTTTCACTGGGTTCCTGATCACCGGCCGCCCGCTGTTCCAGTGCTGCATCTGTGTGGAGCGCTACCTGGCAGTCCTTCACCCGGTTATCTTCTTGAGGTTCAGACCACTGCGCTACAGGGTGGTGTGCTCGGCCATGGCCTGGACAATCATCCTGATCTCCTGTGTGGCCGGGGTATTCAAGATCTATCAGGTTTCAGCCTTTTGGGTGTTCCTGAGTTTGCCTTTGTGTCTGGTGAAAGTCTTCTGCTTCCTAGAGATCTTCCGGGGTCTGAAAAGGCCGGGCCCTGGGACAGATAGAGCCAATCAGACCAAGATCAGAGTCTATAACACTCTCTCAGTTGTTCTAGCAACCATGGTCATAACATACATCCCAGTGGTGGTTCTTCTGGCGCTGCATATGAAACTAACCTTTACTGAGATCCAAATAGATGATGCCATTGCCTTCTTCATCTTGTTGCTCACAAGCTTCACCCAGCCCCTCCTTTACCTTTTTCGTGTCGGAAAACTGCCGTGTAGCACAGCTACATGAGACAACCTGCCTTTGTTTCATCAGAAAATGTATACATGGTGAACAACAAGTCACCGTTCATATGTATAAAATTTGTTTAATTAAATAGGTTGAAGTCTGTCGGTTGCCACAAAATTGTCCCAATCCCTTCCGGAAGGATATAATAGCAGGTCTGGAATCCGGACCGGAGTTTCATGTTGGTCCTGTGTAATGTTTCCTGATCATGTTCGCCTCTCTCTGATTGTATAAAGCTGCTCTGTTCGTGTCTGTTCACCATCGGGTTGTTGTTACTTGTTACTGGATGTCTTCCCTGTCCTGTTCATCATGTATTAAACCCCTGTGTCGAGACATTGTGCATATGCGTCCTTCGCCGTCATGTCCAGCCATCATTTCAGATCACCTGCTTCACCATTTTTTTATGCATTAAACAATTCACAAGCCATGGATCACATCAATGTTTTTTCCTTTACTTCGGCACTTCAAGAGTGTACTCACCAAATAAAACCTACATGAGTATGTTTAATATGCAGAATTCAATGAGTTTTTCACAGATCTCAAACAAACCTGAAGACAACCTGCTGTACACCAAAACTAAGGTTAAGTTAAACTTCAGGGAATGTAAAGGAGGTCACAACAGCTCAGTCACTGAGCACTTTCAAACGGCAGCTCAAGACCTTCCTCTTTAGAGACTATTTAGATGAACTTGTAAGCTTCTTATTGTCTGACTTCTGTATAGAAACTAGATTGTATTCATAGTTTGGGGTCCTTTAGAACTTGAACAGATGACGTTCTCTGATGATAACATGGAAGCACGTCATAAGTCGTTAGGCCGTCTGCCAAATGCCTTAAATGTAAAAATGTAAATGTAAAATGCATAAAGAAAAAGGACGCATTCACTCGACTTGTATAAGACGGGACATACAGGACAGGGCACAGGTCCAGACAACTTTAAACCCAGATCATGAAGCTGGAGCACCCACTAATGTCAGGACCGTGTCAGAATCCATACCTGTAATGGTGGAACACCCACCTTCCCATTCTGTCTGCCTTCATCCAAGATGCAGCATCCTGGTTGTTGTCACCTTTTATATGTTGTCACCTTGTGTCATAAGAATGATGTGGCTCAGTTTCCAGAATTTGCATGCCAGGTGTTCTAGAGCACAAGGTCGTATACTTGCATTTTACACACCAGGAATTTCACCAGGAACATCGTCTCAGAGATTTCCACTGGAATGCAGACAATAAGGCAATTCTGCACTGCAAACTCAACATATCAGGTTGGCTAAATAAATCAACATATCAAAACTGGACAAGAGTTGCTAGCTACTCTTCTTGAATTATACTTAACAAGCATGATTGTAGTTCTTATATTTTCCAGATATTCAAATCATGTTAATGGTGCTACAGAAACAAGATCACTAGAGAAGATGAACACAACTGTAGTGAATATTTTTGACTGCACACTCCTGTCCCTGTCAACTGTCAGTGTCTTGAGCGATTTCCTGATTTTCATACCAATAAACTGCTACGTGATCTGGTTGATCATTACGGGAACCGAAAGGACACTTGGCTTGGAATTCTTCTCTCTTAACTTGGCCGTGTCTGACATCATCATCTGCCTCAGCTCTCCGCTGTTCACCTTAAACAAGTTTGCATTTCAAAATGCTCTGTCTGGGGCTACAGCATTTTTCTCAGGGTTCTTCATCTCAGCTCGCCCGCTGTTCCAGTGCTGCATGTGTCTGGAGCATTACCTTGCTGTCCTTCACCCCATCACCTTCCTGAGGTTCAAAGCACTGAGGTACAGGGTGGCGTGTTCTGCTGCAAACTGGATGATCATCTTCAGCACATCCATGGTCACCATGTTCATACTACCTCTGTCCGCCTTTATCTGGGCTGCTATAGGACTGCCTCTGTTCGCTGTGAAGTTGTTCTGCTGTCTCGCTGTCCTCAAGGCCCTGAAGCAGCCTGGACCAAGTGATGAAGGCAGGCAGAAAGAGGGAGGCAACTATGCCAAGATGAGGGCCTTCAAGATCATGCTAGTCATTTTGATTCCCGAGGTTGTAGCTTATACCCCATGGATCGTCGTGGTGTCCCTAAGTTGCTGCATCACACCTGATCATCTAGCTCTACCTAGAGCCATCACTTTTATCAACATGCAGGCCTCAATCATCGTTCAACCTCTTCTCTACCTCACACGAGTTGGCAAGCTACCACATGTTTGTTTTTGGTGAATCATTTGATCTGATGGATAGAGTTGGAGCATTAACTATACAGACAGCAACATTTTCCAAATGTCAAACTCTAGAAACTAATCTCCTTACATCTTAATGGAACAAGTTGGATGAAACATGTATCGCCATAATAATTTATCTAATTTCTTTATGCTTCTGACTGGCACTGACTGCTTAATGCTGACAAATGATTCACACAATGATGACAGTAGTAAAATCTCTATAAACCCTAATATAGATGTCTAGCATAAATTAAACCTATGAAAGAAGCTAATATGTGGTATGGTGATAGCGATTGTTTTTGTGATGGTACCTGTGATGTATGTCAAGTCACTTTACTCAAATTTAAAAAGACCTTTTAATTTATGACATTGTTAGTTTTATAAATATAGTTGTCTTTGTTAGCCTATCTTAATTTAAATTTTAGTCTAGTCTTTGCGTCAAACTGTCATTTTAGTTATAATTAGTCTTAGTCATATGTGTATGTATTTTAATCTAGTCAAGTTTCAGTTGAATAAAAGTCTGAGAATATTTGTCTAATTCTAGTCAACGAAAACTGATGAGACTTAGGTTTAAATTTTGTAACCGAAAATTGTATTTTAGTCTCTTTTTTTATTAATGCAATTCTATTTTAACCCAGTCAAAATAGTACAATTCCCTAGTAGAATAGACAAATGTTCTTTTACTCCACTTCACAATTAAAACAAAGTTATCTTATTATAATATTGTTGTTACCTAATAGACTTAACAAAACTCATACATTCCAGTGGTCGCATTTCTCCCGGTGTTCTGTTCTGCATTCTGTTCCACTTTATTGTAAAGAAAGCGTGTCCAAAGGTTACTTCATCTCTTTCTCAGAACCACCTGCCTACCCACCACCAGTATATATTTATGATCCACCACAAGCATTCTAAAATCTATGCAAACAGGAATTGAGGAAGTGACGTCATCTGTGTGACTGAATAGGAGACACAGGAAACAGATATTGTGCATAATAATAAAAAAGCTATATATAATGCCTTGTCTCGTTTTCTTCAACAAAAATAACATCTTGTCTCATTTCCCCCGTGTCATAAAGGTTTGCTGAAGATATTAGGTCAAAAAATTTTGTGGGTGAAAAAAAAAAGATGCTTACAAACACTTTAAGTGAAAGAACTTAATTTTACTTGTAGTTACAAGTAAACACTCCTATGTGTCTTTGAAGCAGAAAGCACAGTGATTTATTATTGCTCGGGAATTGTATGCAATTGTAAACAGATGCAATTGTGCGCTGGCTGTTTACATGCCCTATATTCACATTATCATTTTGGTTGATGACCTTCTCATCTGTTATAATGCTAAGTGGCCTGTGAAATGATGAATGGCCTTCATTAATAATTCAGAACACTTTCTCATTGTGTAATAGACATTAAGTACATGGCAGGTGTTCTACAGTGAGCGTTATAGGTATATTCAGCCAACAGGTTTCACTGGGAATCTGTCATGGCTGTTGCTCGTCCACCGAGCCACCAGAGGGCGCCAGAACAACCCTGACCTTGTTGACCCAGGACAACAGCCAGCATAAAATGGCAGCGTAAAGCAGAAAAAGATGCGAACTCATACATTAAATTTATTCATATCTGCCTTTTCCTGGATTGACTACAACCTCATGATGACAACATTTGCATCGGCCGCGATTCTGGACTGCCCTTCTGCCTCTTTATTTACTGTCAATGTTTCCGACCGCTTCTTCCACTCATGACAACGATTCCAGCTCCCGAAACCACCCACGTTCATCGAGCCCCGATTACAGTCAATGGCCTTCCTGTACAGGTACTATGAAGTTGGTATCACTTCATATCTGTCTGCCTCACGCACTCCTACCATGGAGAGACACCACAGTCCCATCACGCTCCGGAACGCAGCCGCACTTGCTCTCCCTCTCCTTCTCACGCTACATCGCGGTCTTAGCCCAAGCACCAACACTATGAGCCAACGTCCATCGTCAGCCGCTAGTTTCTGGTCTCTGGCCACCTGCTGTTCCAGTGCTGTGGGCTGGTGATTGGTCTGCCCCTTCGAAAACACACACACACAAAGCAGCAATGGAGGAAAAGCTGATCTTATCAATCTCTGAGTCCAAAGTTCTACAACACAACATCATCGTCTCACTGGGACTTTACAAAACCATGCGTGTTTCTTGCCCCGTGGCAGGAAGTGGCCTGAAAGTGGCTTTACTTTATAAACCTGAACTGGGTCCAGTTGAGTCGGTGTTGATGTGAACTCAGTGACATAGCGCCGAATCCTTGGCCGGTGTTGGTTTTATAATGTGGGAATCACCTGCTTTCGCTTATCCAGGGCATCCCCGGTGAGTACGGACAATACGGATGGAAGTATATCAGCACCAATATTAACAAAACAACTGTGTATGGATACGCATACATAGCTGACAGCAAGTATATTTCTGGCTTAATATGACAGCGGGGGGCAATGCTCGACCAAACCCATCCCCAGAAGCAAACTGTACAGTGTCCCCTATCTGTAAAGACTCCCACCATACTTTTTTTGTTCTGTCATTCTCCTCACATCAAATCATTCTCAGTTTTCCTTGGTTACGCAAACACAATCCGCACATAAATTGGGACACCAACACCATCATTTCTTGGTTCCTGGAGTGTAGGTCCAGTGTTATGTCCCTCCCCCTCCTATGCATACCACATCAATAGAAAGTCCACATGCTAAGGACACACACTATTCCCTCCTGAGTTCACAGATTCACACAAGGCCCTCTTGGTGGATTAGGCGACTTGCCTTCTGCCACACTAACCATGGGATTGTCTGATCAACCCAAGTAAAACACCTCCTCAGTCACATATTTACTCATTATCCCAACAGGAGCATTGGGCAATGGATAAATACGTGACCAAGGCCCAGTGTCAGGGATATATTAGGGGCTCACCGGAGAGTGGATGTGCTCTCTTCAACTGAGGCTGCTAGCGAGCCCGCGACCATTCTACCACCCTTCATGATCGTCACTCTTGTCACATGGGATCTCCATGGGAAGATCGCTCAGGACACTTCCTGGTCGGACATGCCAGAGCACTTTTGGGCGAAGGTGATATTGCCCCAGGTATCAGGCATCCTGGAATTCAGCAAATGGAGAAAGTTGTGGTGCAGAATTACTGGTGGCCCTCTTTGCAGAGATATGTAGAGACCAGTGTCTGCGCTACCCCCAAAAACTCCACGAGATTCGTGAAATTAATGCCCTCCTGAGAGGCCGTGGATGCATATTGCTCTGAACTTCATAACAGACCTGCCGGCCTCGAAGGCCTACATCACGGATCTAGTGGTTGTGAATAGATTATCAAAGGGTTTTTTTGCTTTATTGCTCCCTCCTGTCTGCTCTTCAGGTGGCTCTGTTTCATCACGTGTTCATCCTCTCTGACTGAGGCCCCCAGTCCATCTGAAGGGTCTGGTGGCCTTTTTGAAGAAGCTGGGTTAAGCCATCAGTTGACCACAGGGTACCACCCACAGGGTGGTCAGGCAGAGAGGACAGTTCAAGAGTTCAGTCAAATCCTGCGAGCATACTTCTACAGTCACCAACATGACTGGGCAGACTACATGGCTGACCCCATTTTAGTGTGTGCTTGGGCAACAGCCCCCAATGTGTCCATGGGATGGGGAGTCATTCGGTGTCTTAGTCCAAGCTCACCGTCGGCAGAGGGAAGCGCCTCCCATTCGAGAAGGTGAACGGGTGTGGCTCTCCATGTGGGACCCGTGTCTCAAACTCCCCTGCACCAAATTCACTTCCTGGGTCCTTTCCTGGTAGTGTCCCAGACTAACCCGGTCACATATAAACTTAAACTCCTTACCGATCTACGCATTCACCCTGTGTTTCATGTGTCACATCTTAGGCAAGTCACTGAGGGCTGTTCTCCCTCACGCTCCCTCAGAGCGGTTCTTGCTCACGGACCCCAAGGAGTTCCCCATGTCTGATGTCGTCCCCATTAGACTGGTTTGTGCTCCTAATAAATATGTTTCACCTAATAAAACATACATTCGCATGCATAATTCCATGGTTATTTCACAGATATGGACCAAACTGCAGTACTGCAAATGTTGAACTTAATGTAAAGTCGACAGAGTGCATAACAAGCAGATGACTGTAACTCCAGAAAATATGTAAATGATGTGACTAACAAGTAGCATATGTGACTAAGAAGAGCAACAGTGGGATCCAGACCTGACTGCTTAGGAAATTTCTAGTTTATCTAGCCTTTATTTAATGGAACTTAATTTATCAGCCACAGTCTGAAGAAGGTGAGTGCCAACACAGTATTGACTAATAAATCCATACCTGTAACTCATTCCTTATACGGTGGTACACCCATCATCCCATAGGCCACCTTCCCATCCCATAAGGGTTCTGTTTTCAAAACCCCAACATGCTAAAGACAGCAGTGGTGGAACGGCTCTCTTTCTTGGTTCTGTCTGCCTTCATCCAAGATACAGCTACCTGGTCGTTGTCACCTGCTCCTTGTGTCATAAGAACGAGGTGGTTCAGTTTGCTGAATTTGCATGCCAGGTGTTCTAGAGCACAAAGTTCCTGCATTTCCCACACCAGGGATTTCACCAGCAACATCAACTCAAAGATTTCCACTGGAATGTAGAGGATAAAGAAGGGCAATTCTCCACACCAAGCTCATAATATCAGGTTGGCAAAAAAAATTTATATCATATGATGGAAAAAAAAAAATGCCTCAGATGACTGTAAAAAATCTCAAAATTTGCTCTTCTTGAAATATACAAAGCATGATTATTGTTCATATATTTTCCAGATATTCAAATCATGTTTATGGTTCTACAGAAACAAGATCACTAGAGAAGATGAACACAACTGTAGTGAATATTTTTGACTGCACACTCCTGTCCATGTCAACTGTCTGCGTCTTGAGCGAATTCCTGATTTTCATACCAATAAATTGCTATGTGATCTGGTTGATCATTACGGGAACCGAAAGGACACTTGGCTTGGAATTCTTCTCTCTTAACTTGGCCGTGTCTGACATCATCATCTGCCTCAGCTCTCCGCTGTACACCTTAAACAAGTTTGCATTTCAAAATGCTCTGTCTGGGGCTACAGCATTTTTCTCAGGGTTCTTCACCACGGCTCGCCCGCTGTTCCAGTGCTGCATGTGTCTGGAGCATTACCTTGCTGTCCTTCACCCCATCACCTTCCTGAGGTTCAAAGCACTGAGGTACAGGGTGGTGTGTTCTGCTGCGAACTGGGTGATCATCCTTAGCACATGCATGCTCACCGCGTTCATACTACCTCTGTCCGCCTTCATCTGGGCTGCTATAGGACTGCCTCTGTTCGCTGTGAAGTTGTTCTGCTGTCTCGCTGTCCTCAAGGCCCTGAAGCAGCCTGGACCAAGTGATGAAGGCAGGCAGAGAGAGGGAGGCAACTATGCCAAGATGAGGGCCTTCAAGATCATGCTAGTCATTTTGATTCCCGAGGTTGTAGCTTATACCCCATGGATCGTCGTGGTGTCCCTGAGTTGCTGCATCTCTCCTGCTATTCTAGAACTAGCTGGAGCCATTGCTTTTATGAACATGATGGCCACAATCATTGTGCAGCCTCTTCTCTACCTCACAAGAGTTGGCAAGTTACCACATGTTTGCTTTTGGTGAATCATTACTATTTAGAATGCATTTGATCTGATGGATAGAGTTAGTGTTTTAACTAGAGCTATACAGCCAACATTGGTGGGATAAACCTAGCCAACACTAGAAATGTTCTTCCATTCCAAAAAATGGGAGTAACACCATAATTGTAGTATAATAATGTTTCACTCAATAAACTGCTCAATACTGACAAATTATTCCACCACCGTTCCTATTTAACATAATTACACTGTAAGCTGACTGTAGTAAAAGTCCCTATAACATAGATGTCCAACATAAGTCAAGCTAGACAGTACATAATACGAGTAAATGAGAGAAGCTAATTTTATGGTACGACTGACCTAGTTTTACTGTTACAAATACTTTCAATGAAAGATCACAGCTGAACTTCAATATGTCATGCTGAATAATCAATAATAATAAAAATAATGGTAACAATAATAATCATAATCTTATAGGACCATGCATTTCAAATAAAGTAATTGAAAGACCGGGTGTTGCTAATAAAGAGGCCACAGCACCAGGCATTCCTAATAAATTTTGTCATGTCACTTGTAGCCGTGGGCTCCCTGGCATGTCCCAATCCTGTATTGTGCACTTTGGGGTTACCTCTCTCACACTTTCGGGTGGTGGATTCCTCATCATGTTCCCTCCCCAGGTCCCATCAGCATGGATAGAGATCCTCCCCAGGGTAAGGAGCACCAAGTGCATCATTGGAGCAGTGGTGGCTGAGCGGTTAAGGAAGCGGCCCCATAATCAGAAGGTTGTTGGTTCGAATCCTGAGGTGATCCTGAGGTGCCAATGAGCAAAGCACAGTCTTCACACACTGCTCCCTGGGTGCCTGTCATGGTTGCCTGGCAATGAACTGCATGAAACATACCTGAGGGTCACCACAGCCACCGACCCCCAGCTTCAGGGATCTTGAAATGGTCCATGACACTGAAGTAAAACCTACTCTGCACTGTCCAGTACCTCCAAACATGAACATATGCTCTATAATGCACATACTCTATAGTGCACTCTATTGTGGACTTTTCCAACACTACACCTGTTGGACCTTTTCTTGGACAAATTATCACCAACCCTGCACTGACACCAATTGCAGGCTCACTCTACCCTGGAAGGGGGTCCCTCTCTGTATCACTCTTTCTCAAGGTTTCTTCCTTTCTTTTCTTCTTTCTCCTAGAGTTGTTTAGTGGTGTTTTTCCTTGTGTGCAGAAAAGTCAAGTGTGGGGGGTGTCAACTGTAGTGTCTGTTAAAGCCCATTGAGACACACTGTATGAGATTATGGGCTATATAAGAAATAAATGTTGCAGTTGTTTTGTCGCAGTTGGATTGCTTTGGGATTAAAGCTGTATTTAAGAAGTTTTCATGGTTTTCATTGCTCTCTATTGTATGCCCGATGGCAAAGTGGCAGTGACTGGGTGTCACGCTGGTTTGACATGGTGAGACAGTAGATCTGAAACGATGGCTGGACATGGCGAGGAAGAAGGATGTATACACACAATGTCACTACACAGGGGTTTAATACATGGTGAACAGGACAGGGTAGACATCCAGTAACAATGACCTGACTGAGAACAGACACTAACAGGGCAGCTTTATACAATTATATATAGGCGAATACGATCAGGAAACATGAACACACGACGAACATGAAGCTCTGGAGTTACCCCTTCTGGACTGGATCATGACACTGGGTATCCTTTGAAATGTCTGATGCTTTTTTGTGGCATTGTGAGGTGTAAATTAGTTCCAGGGTGGGGAGGGGCAGCCAATTATTTTTTCCCGCTGACCTGATGACCCTGTGGAGCACCTTCCTTTCTGATGAAGTGCTGCTGCAGTACCACACACACAGTCCGTATGTAAATACACTTGGAACAGTGTTCACCTGTTGATGAGTGGCTGAGGAAATGATTAATGGTCTTTATAAGTATCTCAGAACACTTTCTTATTGTGAAAAAGTAGGTTAGATGGTTGTATTTGCATGACAGGTGTTCTACAGAGTTCTACAGAGTTATATATCTTCTGCCACACGACCAGTAGGTGTGTCAGCAGCTCATCAAATCAGAAATTCATATTCTGCACTCAACATTTGGAAAAGAGAAAAGCATTTAGATACCAACCTTAAGCTTATGACTTCAGACTGCAAGCATCCTGGTTGGCTTTTTGTCAGCAATTTGTAAAAGCCTTATTACTTCATGAACAGTTTTACAGTTTAGAGGGTAATTGGGATCCTGTTTTTTCTATTTATTTTTGGTGTTACCCATTTGTCTCAGTTTACTCAGTATCAGCATACAGTGAAATGATCATTTATGTTTAATTCTGTTTTTTGTTCTTGCAGCAATACCTGCAGTCTGAGAAAATGAACATGTCTGGAATTCAAAATTTCTCTGAAGTTGCAGACACGACTGTCCTCCGGTTTCTATCGTTTACTTGTGTAACAGTTTCTTTGCTGGTTTTCATACCCATAAACTGCTATATGGGTTGGCTGATTATTACTGGAGCAGAAAAGGGGCTTGCAATGGAAATTTTCGCTCTTAACTTGGCTGGATCTGATGTCCTCATCGCTCTTGGTACTCCACTAGTCCCACTGCAGAGGTTTTTCTTTCCTAAAATTTCTTTTGAGGCCATGTGGTTTTTTACTGTTATAAGCACTTCTGCTCGCCCGCTGTTCCAGTGCTGCATGTGTCTGGAACACTACCTGGCTGTGCTCCACCCCGTCACCTTTCTGCGGTTCAGACCACTCAGGTACAGGGTGATGTGTGTTGCTGTGATTTGGGTGATGATCCTCGCCATAAGTTTAACCTCGATAATCATTATACCTGGAAACATTTTAATAGCAGCATTTGTGGCGATGCCCCTGTTTGCAGTGAAGCTGCTCTGCTGTCTGGCCGTCCTCAGGGCTCTGAAACAGCCTGGACCGGGCGAGGGTGTCAGGGAGCGAGAGGGAACCAGTCGGGCCAAGATCAGGGCTTTCAGGGTCATTTGTGTTATCTTGATGTCAGAGCTGGTGACATACGTTCCATGGACCATCGTTATACCACTAAGCATCTACCTCAAGCAGACTGAGTTAGAAGAAATTGAATGCATTTGTTATTTACTGGCGATCATCTCAAACCTGATCCAACCACTTCTCTACTTGCAAAGGGCTGGGAAGTTGCCTCGAATTTCTTTCTAAAATGTGAGGTATCATCCTTCATATTCCTCATTACATAAAATAACAGAAACAATTAGATATTAAATGATTAACATAGATAAAAAAAAGCCCCAGAACAGAACAGCCCCAAAACATGTTTGCTGTCTGACTTTTAAATTTACACTAGTGATCTACTGTGCATCATTCCAGTTACATGGTCAGGGTATTGATGCATTTTGCTGAATACTAAATGTGTTTAAATAAAGTTTGATTATGTTCAATAAAGTTATGTCAACTAAAGTGCCTTTTGCTATTCTATTCTACTAAGAAATCGATTTTATTCAGCTAACCGCGTTTTTAGAATATAATGGACTCATGGACCTCCTTCAGGCTGGTTTAACCCCACAAACAGCACTGATGCTGGTTGCTTAAGGATTTTCAACTATATTTTTTAGCTAAGGATTCTGGTAGATTTGTAATACTTGTAGTTTTAGATTTAACTGCTGCTTTTGATACTGTCAATCACTGTCTATTGATATTTTGACTGGAGCAATGGGTTGGCATAAAGGGTCCTTGCCTGGACTGGATCTGTTCAAATCTCACTGACAGGAGATTCTGTGTTACAATTGATGATGATGTGTCCTCTACAGCACCCCTCCAGTATGGAGTCCCTCAGGGTTCTATTTTTGGACCAGTTTTTTGTTCAGTATAGCTCCTTCCCCCATGTACCATCTTGAGAAAGTATGGTATGGCTTTTCATTATTTTGCTGCATGGCCAATGAAATGATGAATGGTCGTCATTAATATTTCAGAACATTTTCTCATTGTGTAGTAGACATTAATTAGGGTGGCTGGTTGTATTTGCATAACAGGTTTTGTAAGGCACTGAGTTATATACCTTCAGCCACGCAACTAGCAGGTGTTTCAGCAGCTCATCAAATCAGCAATTCATATTACTGCCCTCAACATTTGAAGGTATTCTTGGCTTATCTTTAGAAAAGAAAGGCAAGTAGATACCAACCCTGAGCTCATGACATCAAACTGTAAGGATTTTTGTCGCCTTTTTTTCAGCAATTTTTAAATGCCTCATTACTTCACAAAGTGTTTTACAGTTTAGAGGGTAATTGGGATTCTATTTTATTTTTGGTGTTACTCATTTGTCTCAGTTTACTCAGAAAAGTATACTCAGTAGCAGCCTACAGTAAAATTATAGTTTATGTTTAATTGCAGCAATACCTGTTTGTTCTTGCAGCAATACCTGCAGTCTGAGAAGATGAACATGTCTGGAATTCAAAATTTCTCTGAAGTTGCAGACATGACTGTCCTCCTGTCTCTATCGTTTGGTTGTACGACAGTTTCTTTGCTGGTTCTAATACCATTAAACTGCTATGTGGGTTGGCTGATTATTAGTGGAACAGAAAGGGGGCTCGCATTGGAAATTTTTACTCTTAACTTGGCTGTATCTGATGTCATCGTCGCCCTTGGTTCTCCACTAGTCCCACTGCAAAAGTTTTTCTTTCCTAACATTTCTTTTGAGGCCATATGGTTTTTTACTCTTATCAACACTTCTGCTCGCCCGCTGTTCCAGTGCTGCATGTGTCTGGAACACTACCTGGCTGTGCTCCACCCCGTCACCTTTCTGCGGTTCAGACCACTCAGGTACAGGGTGGTGTGTGTTGCTGTTATTTGGCCAATGATCCTCGCCACAAGTTTAACCTCAGCAATCATTATACCTGGAAACATTTTAACAGCAGCAGTTGTGGCGATGCCCCTGTTCGTAGTGAAGCTGCTCTGCTGTCTGGCCGTCCTCAGGGCTCTGAAACAGCCTGGACCGGGCGAGGGAGTCAGAGAGCAAGAGGGAACCAGTCGGGCCAAGATCAGGGCTTTTAGGGTAATTTGTGTTATCTTGATGTCAGAGCTGGTGACATACGTTCTATGGGCCATTGTTATACCACTAAGCGTCTACCTCAAGCAGACTGAGTTTGAAGAAATTCAATGCATTTGTTTATTTGTGGTGATCTTCTCAAACCTGATCCAACCACTTCTCTACTTGCAAAGGGCTGGGAAGCTGCCTCGAATTTCTTTCTAAAATTTCTGGTATCATCATCATCATTACAGAAAACAAGAGAAACAGGTAGTCATTTGTGCCAAAAATTAACCAAAAAATGTATTATTTTAAAGAAAAATAAGACGTTGAAAAGAAAAATAAGAGGTTGGATCTTGCTCTTTTTTATTTTTGTGAGACTGCCGGAGGCTTCTAATTTATTTAATTTATCTAATTTATGCTTATGAGTAAATAGTTTTTTTTTTTTTTACTTTACTACAATCTACTGACAGCAGGTTTGTTAGCTAAAAATATGATATTAGGTGTGACATATTACTTAAATAAAAAAAATTTTACAGTAAAGATTAAAAAAAAAACTTTTGATTAAATAAATGCCGGTAATATCCACAACTACATTCACACCGCAAATGTGTTTTTAAGAGTACTAAAAAGTACTAGGGTGGTAGTAGCCTAGAGGGGTAACACACTCTTCTATGAACCAGAAGACCCGGGTTCAAAACCCACTTACTACCATTGTGTCCCTGAGCAAGACACTTAACCCTAAGTTTCTCCAGGGGGGGGGACTGTCCCTGTAACTACTGACTGTAAGTTTCTCTGGATAAGGGTGTCTGATAAATGCCGTAAATGTAAATGTAAATGTAAATGTAAATGTAAAGTTTTCTGCCAAAACAGTTTCATTGGTCCACTGTGACCAAAAATTTATGGATAAAAATCCATAAATTAGCTGTATCATTGTAAAAGCCACAGTTCTCAAAAAGTGTGAAAAATTAGTGGTTTATATGCTGGAATTTACAATAAATGTGTGTAAATAAAGTTTGAATATATTCAATAAAGTTATGTCAATTAAAGTGCCTTTTGTTATTATTTTCTACATTTATAAGATACAGGAGTCAGAAAAAGTTTGCACAGAAGGTCAAAATACCAGGAAACAATTGTAACATTTAAACAGTATTAATGTAGCCTAAAAAAATATATTTTCCTGTCGTTTACTGCCATGGGTCACAGAGAGCCTACAAGGCATCAAAGGGATTTCAGTGTAGAAAGGTTATCAGTCAGGAGAAAGGTACCAAATATTCCACAGCATTGGATAGACCAAGGAACACACTGGTTTATCATCTTAAAAAGGGAGAAAATATAATAAGATTAAAACAGGTGAGGGAGGAAAAAGTTACATCAAATATGCCAAAAGCATGTCCAATGAGACCAAAATTGATACTTTTGCCCACAATTGCAAAATGTATAAAATGAGAATATTCCTGGAATGCTGCGTCCTGTCTGCCATCATCAGCCATTTAAGGCATTGGGCAGACGCTCTTAGGTTTCCTCACCTGCACTTCATGTCAAAAGCAGTAGGTGAGTTGAAATCTCAGATTTGCATGGCAGGTGTTCAAGAGCATACATTTATGAATCAGAATTGACACACAATGGTCTGAGACATTAACAGCAATACCCATTGCATAACAGGTTTTGTAAGGCACTGAGTTATATATCTTCAGCCACGCAACTAGCAGGTGTTTCAGCAGCTCATCAAATCAGCAATTCATATTACTGCACTCAACATTTGAAGGTATTCTTTGCTTATCTTCAGAAAAGAAAGGCAAGTAGATACCAACCCTGAGCTCATGACATCAAACTGCAAGGATTTGTAAATGCCTCATTACTTCACAAAGTGTTTTACAGTTTAGAGGGTAATTGGGATTCTATTTTATTTTTGGCGTTACTCATTTGTCTCAGTTTACTCAGAAAAGTATACTCAGTAGCAGCCTACAGTAAAATTATAGTTTTTGTTTAAATGCAGCAATACCTGTTTGTTTTGCAGCAATACCTGCAGTCTGAGAAGATGAACATGTCTGGAATTCAAAATTTCTCTGAAGTTGCAGACATGACTGTCCTCCTGTCTCTATCGTTTGGTTGTACGACAGTTTCTTTGCTGGTTCTAATACCATTAAACTGCTATGTGGGTTGGCTGATTATAAGTGGAACAGAAAGGGGGCTCGCATTGGAAATTTTTACTCTTAACTTGGCTGTATCTGATGTCATCGTCGCCTTTAGTACTCCATTAGTCCCACTGCAGAAGTTTTTCTTTCCTAACATTTCTTTTGTGCTCATATGGTTTTTTACTGTTATCAACACTTCTGCTCGCCCGCTGTTCCAGTGCTGCATGTGTCTGGAACACTTCCTGGCTGTGCTCCACCCCGTCACCTTTCTGCGGTTCAGACCACTCAGGTACAGGGTGATGTGTGTTGCTGTGATTTGGGTGATGATCCTCACCACAAGTTTAACCTCAGCAATCATTATACCTGGAAACATTTTCACATCAGCAGTTGTGGCGATGCCCCTGTTCGTAGTGCAGATTTTCTGCTGTCTGGCCGTCCTCAGGGCTCTGAAACAGCCTGGACCGGGCGAGGGAGTCAGGGAGCGAGAGGGAACCAGTCGGGCCAAGATCAGGGCTTTTAGGGTCATTTGTATTATCTTGATGTCAGAGCTGGTGACATATGTTCCATGGGCCATCGTTATACCACTAAGCATCTACCTCAAGCAGTCTGAGTTAGAAGAAATCGAATGCATTTGTTTTTTTGTGGTGATCTCCTCAAACCTGATCCAACCACTTCTCTACTTGCAAAGGGCTGGGAAGCTGCCTCGAATTTCTTTCTAAAATTTCAGGTATCATCATCATCATCATTACAGAAAACAACAGACACAGGTAGATATTAAAGGTCACCTTATGATTTGTGGCAACAATTTTAAACAAAATTTTTCTTTCAAAGAAAAATAATATGTTGAAATCTAAAATAAGTGCTTGGAATTTTAACAATCTACATTTTTGCTTACATTTTGCTTTTTTTTTTTTTTTTGTGAAAATTTCGCTGTTTGTTTTATATTTATGCTGCCTGAGGCTTCAGTTGGATTTCTAGCACAGTTCTCTCTCTTCCATATCCCCTGACATGAAAATTTCACTTTGAAAGGTTATTCAAATGAGTTCCCCTAGCCTGTCTATGGTCCTGCAGTGGCTAGAAATGATGACAGGTGTAATGATCTGCAATTCGTCCCCTTATGACGACATATTTATTTTTTCCTGGAAAAACACGACTTCCTGTCTGCGGCAAACATTGTGGTCGGTGGACGGTGTAGATGACATAATTTCCCTCTCACTTCTTGAGTCCTCTATCCTCCTCGTCCCGCCTCTCTCCTCCTCATTAGCATTTAAAGGTGCAGACACCAAAACGGCATCATGGGAAATCTTATTGTAGAACCGACTCAAAGAGGCTTTAATTCTGCACCAATTCTGAATCTCGGAAAATAAACTAGTTACAGTATTAGGAGACACAAGACAGAAATAAAAAACTTTCATGTCAGGAGACCTTTAAAGGATTAGCATAGATCAAAATGAACTATTAAGCAGCAGAACAGCCCCAGAACATGTTGAGTTAGCGGACTGACTTTTAAAGTCACAATAGTGATCTATTGAGATTCATTCCGGTTATGTTGTGGAACGTGGCAGAGTATTGATGCGTTTTGCTGCATACTACCGTAAAATTCACAATATAGAGTGTATATACACTGACAAAAGTAAACCGTAGCTCTCATTTGTTTCATGTGTTTTTTTGTGTCATTACAGTAGTTATTTTTGCTTATGAGTAAATAATTGTTTGTTAAAATACGCTAAAATATTAGGTGTGACATATTACTTCAGAAAAAAAAGTATATATATAAGCCACAGGTGTCCCTGTTAAAACATGTGATATTAAAGGAGCAATATGTTACAGTAAAGATTAAATTTTTTTTGATTAAATAAATGCCAGTAATATCCACAACTACATTCACACCAACATATTTTTTTCAGAACAGTGCTTTTAAGAGTACTAAAGTCTTCTGCCAAAACACTTTCATTGGTCCACTGTTACCAAAGATTTATGGATAAAAATCCATAAATTAGCTGCATCATTGTAAAAGCCACAGTTCTCAAAAAGTGTGAAAAAACTTGCGGCTTATATGCTAGAATTTACAATAAATGTGTGTAAATAAAGTTTGAATATGTTCAATAAAGTTATGTCAATTAAAGTGCCATTTGTTATTATTTTCTACACAAAAAGTTAAAAATACCAGGAAAAATTCTTAACATTTAAACAGTTTTAATGTAGCCCAAAAAAATCTATTTTCCTGTCGTTTACTGCCATGGGTCACAGAGAGTCTACAAGGCATCAAAGGGATTTCATTGTAGAAAGGTATCAGTCAGGAGAAGGGTACAAAATATTTCCACAGCATTAGATAAACCATGGAACACACTGGTTTACCATCTTAAAAATTGAGAAAATGTATTAAGATTGAAGCAGGTGAGGGAGGCAAAAAACGTGCATAAAATTACACCAAGTATGCCAAAAGCATGTGTTATGGTCCAATGAGACAAAAATGTGTACTTTTGCCCACAATTGCAAAATGTATAAAATTAGAAACAAAAACACAGATCTGTGGTGAATATTCCTAGAATGCTGCATCCTGTCTGCCATAATCAGCCATTTAAGGTATTGGGCAGACGTCCTTAGGTTTCATCACCTGCACTTCATGTCAAATGCAGTAGGTGAGTTGAAATCTCAGATTTGCATGGCAGGTGTTCAAGAGCATACATTTATGAATCAGAATTGACACACAATGGTCTGAGCCATTAACAGCAATACCCATGCTACTGTTTCCACCGCGGAGAAGAAGTGGATCAAGGCCGATCAGGTGAACTCACCCTAACAATTACGCAGCACATGAACTATAAAAAACGAATAACTATCTAGACACAACCTTCAACAGTAAATACCTTTTTTTCATACAGCCTGTGAAGATGAACACGTCTAGTGGGAATATTTCAGATTTTTCTGACTACACTCTCTTGACTATACAGTGTACGACTGTGATGTTCACCTTCCTGGTTTTCATACCCATTAACTGCTGTGTGATCTGCCTGATTATTAGAGGAACAGAGCGGGGGCTGATTTTGGAATTTTTCACCCTTAACTTGACCATGTCCAACGTCATAATGGGCCTCAGTATTCCATTATATCCAGTGTACTGGTTTGTCTCTCCTGAAGCCATGCGTGGAGCTACAGGGTTCTTTAACGTGTTCGCCATCACCATCCGCCCACTGTTCCAGTGCTGCATTTGTCTGGAGCACTACCTGGCTGTGCTCCACCCTCTCACCTTCCTCAGGTTCAGGCCACTGAGGTACAGGGTGGCCTGCGCTGCAGCTATCTGGCTGTCAGTTCTTAGCACTGGCATGACGGGTGTGTTTCACACGTATTCTGACGTCTTCATTACAGCCATTGTGGGGCTGCCTCTGTTCACGGTGAAGCTCTTCTGCTGTCTTTCTGTACTGAGGGCTCTGAAGCAGCCTGGACCAGGCAGGGAGAGAGACGGAGATGATCAGGTAAAGATGAGGGCCTTCAAGATCATGTGTGTAATTCTGGTCTCTGAGTTGATCATGTACAGCCCACTGATCCCATTGGTCAGCATGAACAGCTGCATGACAAGTTCTGTGTTAATACACACTTCCTCCTCTTACTTTATAATAGTGGAACTCATGGACCTAATCCAACCTCTTCTCTACCTGCAGAGGGTAGGAAAGCTGCCCCGTGTTGGCTTCTAATTTAAATTTGATTTGTGAACCGCAGTAGTTTAGATGTTTCTGTTTTACCATGATATTGTTATTGTATCATCACCAGTTTTTATGTATGAATATATATCTTTATCAATTGCATGTACTTGTTTAGTGGGACTTGTATAAGTAGCCTAAACCCTACATGAATCATGGAATTAGCGTATGTGCAAAAGTAAGTGAACTCCCAGCTGCATTGGTTAAGTCAAGCAGGTAACAGACTCAGGTGAAACACATTTGGGTGCTTAATTAATCATTTAAGGAGACCAATGAAACGAGACGTCTTTGAGAAAGGGTTCTTCCTGCACTAATTAAAATAGAGAGGAGACCAACCAAACCACTGTGGTCCCATATCAACAATGGCAAGAGCAAAGGAGATAGCCCAGGACATGAAGAAGAGGGAGGGGACAGCCCATCAGTCAGGGAGGGTTATAAGACCATCTCCAAAAGATTCCAGCTCAAATATACAAATGGAGACAGCATCTTTGCATTGAAGAGGACGCCCATGAAAATATTAGATCAGGTAAAGGCCAACTCACACATCACCTGCACACCTCTCTGGCCACATCTGGGACAAATGTGCATGTGTCTACAATCAGACAAAAATTGAATAGCCATGGCATTCAAGGAATGGTTGCTTAAACAAAGCAAAGCTGCCATTTTCAACTTTGCCAGGGAGCACTTGGACAAACCAGAGACCTTCTGGAAGTCAGATGAGTCAAATTTATAATGTTTTGGTCACAATCTAAGCATGTTTGGAACAGCCAACACAGCATATCCTCCCAACAGTGTCTCAGTCAAAGTCCGGACCTTAACCCAATCGAACTGTTGTGACGAGACCTGAAGAAGTTGGTACAACTGGCTGAGTTCTGCAAGAAGGAGTGGGCATAAAATCCCCAAAATCAAACGTGAGAGACTGAAAGGGAAGTGATTGTGATACACAGCAGCACAGCACACAATGAAATTTGTCCTCTGCATTTAACCCATCACCTGAGTGAGCAGTGGGCAGCCATGACAGGCGCCCAGGGAGCAACCTTCTGATTACGGGGCCGCTTCCTTAACCGCTAGGCCACCACTGCCCCGTGGTTAGAAGAAGACGTTTTGTTGAAGTAATGGCTGCAAAATGAAAAGCCACAAGCTACTAATACAAGGGTCCACATACTTTTACACAGTAAATGTGTAAAGGTTTTTGTGAAATAAACTGCCTTTGTTGAATTTAATAATGTAAATATGCATATTTTTGTGTGTCTATTATTTGGATGTTCTTTAAATGTTTTTTACAAAAACAGTAACCATGTCTGGAGGATTCATACACTTTCAAGGAGCACTGTATTCCACTCATACAGGTTACAAAATGCTGTCTGAGACTTGGAGTTTCTAATAAAATCTGTACATATCAGACACTTTTTGGAATCGTTGCATAACTGTTTTTTTTTGTCTTCTGGTTTTAATATTGTCTAAAGGATCCTACTTTTCAGAATAAAATGTTGAATGTGTGCAGTTGTCGCTGCTTCTCAGATGCTGTCATTGTTGTATGTGTGAAGTGACATGATAAGTGACATTTTGTCACATGATAAAAAAGTGACACCACTTGGATTTAAATGAGTTAGTAGACCGCGACTGGTCAATTACGAATTCTTAATTAATGCAATGAAGACCTTGTAATTCCTTAAACAGCCATGTCAAGGAAAAGATGTCAGTGTTTCAGAAGAGTCAAAACTCTCAAAAATGACCTAAAGCAAATCAAAATTGGACATGAATTGTGACGCTGCTTGAGTATTGAGGGAATGCATGCTGTCCAACAAAACATTAGATCCTGAGTGGGATTATTATTATTATTTGGCAGGGCAGAGCAGGCACTGGGGTGGGTCACTTTCCTGCATTTGCATGTCAGGTGTTTGGGAGCACAAACGTACATGTTCTTGCATTTAAACACAGTCACCAAGGTGCCTAACCAGCAGTAAAAACCCTCGGACCACAACACAGACATCTTCTGGCTTTCAGATATAAAGCTTCAGCTCAAAAAATCAGGTTTGCAGATTCTTCTTACGATGCAAAAAAAGTCAATCAGATTTCAGGGATTATTAAATACATTATATGTACCTTAGTAGCTAATGTGAATGCAAAGGGATATTAGAATTATATGTGAGATGAAACATTTATTTACGAGGCCAGCATAGCACCCATTTATCACATTGAAGAAAAAATATAATACACAGAATGACTTTTCGTAACATGTTTTCCTGTTTTTGAGGTAATTTGCTGTTTCAGAAAAGTTCTTTATTTTTCAGCCGGTTAGCGCCATGGCCTCAGTCCTCCAAGGTTGTGTGTTCAGATCTTGGCAGCAGTTGGCACAACGTACCTTTATTCTACAGTGAAAAAACAGGCTTTTTAAAAACGTGTATACATATATATATATATGCATGTATATGCTTTTTTACAGCTGTAAGTGCAGCCTGAGATGATGAACACATCTGTTGAGAGTTTTTCTTCAGGCACAGCCATTTTCCTGCCTCTGTCATTATTTTGCACGGTCATCAGCCTCCTGTGTTTTATACCAATTAACAGCTATGTGGTCTGGCTGATCGTTATTGGAAGAGAAAGGGGACTCGGCTTGGAATTTTTCACTCTTAACTTGGCCACATCCGACATCATCTTATGCATCAGCTCTCTGCTGAACTTGTTGGACCAGATCTTCTCTTTTAATTCTATACATAAAGCTCTAAGCTTTTTTTCTGGCTTTTTCAGCATTGCGAGTCCACTGTTCAAGTGCTGCATGTGTCTGGAAAATTATCTGGCTGTGCTCCACCCAGTCACCTTCCTGAAGTTCAGACCACTCAGGTACAGGGTGGCGTGTGCTGTACTAGTTTGGATTTTAACCCTTATTTTATGCGTAGTCACTACAATTCTAGAATCTATAAGTAATTTTATCTGGCCTCTTGTAGGCCTGCCTCTGTTAGGGGTGAAACTGTTCTGCTGCCTGGCTGTCCTCAAAGCTTTAAAACAGCCTGGACCAGGTGTTGGAAGCAGAGAGAGGGATGGAGCCAATCAGGTTAAGATGAGGGCCTTCAAGATCATTTTAGTCATTCTGATTTCAGAGTTCTTGGCGTATACTCCTCTGGCAATTGTAATAATCATCTATAGCAATGTAAGAAATGCATCAATTGAAGTAGCTGGAGCTCTTGCTTTCATCATCATGACTGTTTCAAGCATCATCCAACCTGTCCTCTACCTACAGAGGGTCAGGAAGCTGCCATGTATTTTGCATAATTGTGCAAGATTTTAGCTCTAAGTGCAATTTTGGCTAAACTAACAACTTTATTATTTGTGTCAAAGGAAAACTGGATTAATTTCCTTATGTAATTTTAATGTTAGATTTCGTCCTGTCACTTTAATTTTTCACTTCAGGCCTGTGAACTGATTCCTGGACCAATTTCTGTCTGTATTCACTATAAACTACATGATTTGTACTGTATTTGTGTCTGTGTTCTTGCCTCCTACATCATGAACACTACTTGCAATACAATGAAAACATATGTCCGTATTAATTATGAAACTGGTTAATATTTCAAAGGATTTGTGATTTCCACAAAGCATCACTGTTGCAAAGTAATTAATGGAGATCAGGATGAATGATGTGGAAACCTGACCCTGGTTTCGCTGCTGCTTAGTTTTTCAGCTTCTCTGCTAGTTTTTTCAGTTTTACCGCTAGTTTTTTAGTTTCACCACTGATTTTTCAGTTTCACTGCTAGTTTTTAGCTTCTGCGCTGTTTTTACAGCTTTGCCATTGTTTGTTTTTTTTATTTTCACCGCTGTTTTTCTAGTTTCACCACAGTTTGCCATTGTTTGTTTTTTCAGTTTCACCACTGTTTTTTTTTTTAGTTTCACCGCTGTTTTTTTAGTTTGCCATTGTTTGTTAATTCAGTTTCACCACTGTTTTTTTTAGTTTCACCGCTGGTTTTTTTAGTTTCACCACTGTTTTTTTAGTTTGCCATTGTTCGTTTTTTCAGTTTCACCGCTGTTTTTTTAGTTTCACCGTTTTTTTTTGTTTGCCATTGTATATTTTTTCAGTTTCACCACTGTTTTTTTTTGTTTCACCGCTGTTTTTTTTTGTTTCACCGCTGTTTTTTTAGTGTGCCATTGTTTGTTAATTCAGTTTCACCGCTGGTTTTTTTAGTTTCACCGCTGGTTTTTTTAGTTTCACCGCTGTTTTTTTTAGTTTCACCGTTTTTTTTTTTTTGTTTGCCATTGTATATTTTTTCAGTTTCACCACTGTTTTTTTTTTGTTTCACCGCTGTTTTTTTAGTGTGCCATTGTTTGTTAATTCAGTTTCACCGCTGTTTTTTTTTTTAGTTTCACCACAGTTTTTTTAGTTTGCCATTGTTCGTTTTTTCAGTTTCACCGCTGTTTTTTTATTTTCACTGCTGTTTTTTTAGTTTCACCGTTTTTTTCTTTTTAGTTTGCCATTGTTTGTTTTTTCAGTTTCACCACTGTTTTTTTTTTAGTTTCACCGCTGTTTTTTTAGTTTTCCCTTGTTTGTTAATTCAGTTTCACCACTGTTTTTTTTAGTTTCCACCGCTGGTTTTTGTTAGTTTCACCGCTGTTTTTTTTAGTTTGCCATGTTTGTTAATTCAGTTTTACCACTGTTTTTTTTAGTTTCACCGCTGTTTTTTTTAGTTTCACCGCTGTTTTTTTTTTAGTTGCCATTGTTTGTTAATTCAGTTTCACCGCTGGTTTTTTTAGTTTCACCGCTGGTTTTTTTAGTTTCACCGCTGTTTTTTAGTTCACCGTTTTTTTTTTTTTGTTTGCCATTGTATATTTTTTCAGTTTCACCACTGTTTTTTTTTTTGTTTCACCGCTGTTTTTTTAGTGTGCCATTGTTTGTTAATTCAGTTTCACCGCTGTTTTTTTTTTAGTTTCACCACAGTTTTTTTTAGTTTGCCATTGTTCGTTTTTTTCAGTTTCACCGCTGTTTTTTTATTTTCACTGCTGTTTTTTTAGTTTCACCGTTTTTTTTTTAGTTTGCCATTGTTTGTTTTTTCAGTTTCACCACTGTTTTTTTTTAGTTTCACCGCTGTTTTTTTAGTTTGCCATTGTTTGTTAATTCAGTTTCACCACTGTTTTTTTTAGTTTCACCGCTGTTTTTTTTAGTTTCACCGCTGTTTTTTTAGTTTGCCATTGTTTGTTAATTCAGTTTTACCACTGTTTTTTTTAGTTTCACCGCTGTTTTTTTTAGTTTCACCGCTGTTTTTTTAGTTTGCCATTGTTTGTTAATTCAGTTTCACCGCTGGTTTTTTTTAGTTTCACCGCTGGTTTTTTTAGTTTCACCGCTGTTTTTTTAGTTTCACCGTTTTTTTTTTTTTGTTTGCCATTGTATATTTTTTCAGTTTCACCACTGTTTTTTTTTTTGTTTCACCGCTGTTTTTTTAGTGTGCCATTGTTTGTTAATTCAGTTTCACCGCTGTTTTTTTTTTAGTTTCACCACAGTTTTTTTAGTTTGCCATTGTTTGTTTTTTTTCAGTTTCACCATTTCACCGCTGTTTTTTTTTTATTTTCACTGCTGTTTTTTTAGTTTCACCGTTTTTTTTTAGTTTGCCATTGTTTGTTTTTTCAGTTTCACCAATGTTTTTTTTTAGTTTCACCGCTGTTTTTTTAGTTTGCCATTGTTTGTTAATTCAGTTTCACCACTGTTTTTTTTAGTTTCACCGCTGTTTTTTTAGTTTCACACCCGCTGTTTTTTTAGTTTGCCATTGTTTGTTAATTCAGTTTTACCACTGTTTTTTTTAGTTTCACCGCTGTTTTTTTTAGTTTCACCGCTGTTTTTTTTAGTTTGCCATTGTTCGTTTTTTCAGTTTCACCACTGTTTTTTTTAGTTTCACACCGCTGGTTTTTTGTTTCATCACCACTGTTTTTTTAGTTTGCCATTGTTTGTTTTTTCAGTTTCACCGCTGTTTTTTTTAGTTTCACCGCTGTTTTTTTTAGTTTGCCATTGTTCGTTTTTTCAGTTTCACCGCTGGTTTTTTTTAGTTTCACCGCTGTTTTTTTAGTTTGCCATTGTTCGTTTTTTCAGTTTTCACCGCTGGTTTTTTTTAGTTTTCACACACAACGCTGTTTTTTTTTAGTTTGCCATTGTTTGTTTATTCAGTTTCACTGCTGTTTTTTTTTTTTGTTTCACGGCTAGTTTTTTTCAGTCTCACCGCTGTTTTTTTTAGTTTCACCGCTGTTTTTTTAGTTTGCCATTGTTTGTTTTTTCAGTTTCACCGCTGTTTTTTTTAGTTTCACCGCTGTTTTTTTAGTTTGCCATTGTTCGTTTTTTCAGTTTCACCACTGTTTTTTTTTTAGTTTCACCGCTGCGAGTTTTTTTTAGTTGTCATTGTTTTTTCAGTTTCACCTCTAGTTTTTTAGTTTCACCGCAAGGTTTTCAGTTTCGCTGCTAGTTTTTCAGTTTTGAAGCAGTATTTTTCAGTTTCGCTGATGTTTTTTCTGCTGCACTGTTAGTTTTTCAGTTTCGAAGCTGGTTTTTCAGTCACACCAGCCACCTTTACAGTTATGCAGCCTACGCGCCGTACTCAGTTGCAGTTAAGTTCTCTCACTGCAGGTCTCTCCTGTAGGTGATGCACAGCTCCATTTCTCGGAATTCTATCACTGCGAGATGCGCTTCAGGAAGACACACAGCAGCCACAGCTATTAGCGATCACATATGTTCTTTTTAAAAAAAATCTTAATGAGGTCAAAAGTAAAAAGGATGTTATGCAAAATTAGGAAATATGTACACATGAAGTTATGACTGTCAACTGTCTTTTGAATCTTACTGCAGGGAATAATAAATTGAAGTGAAGTAATTGTCACTTATGACAATTGAACGAATACGATTCAAACAAATCATCCTGAACAGATACATGCACATGCAACATAATACGTGTCCCAGTTTTTATTAAACTTAAACTAGTAAGCAAGTTACAATTAAATCTTTGCCATTTGTATCATTGCTGCTTGGTTCTTATGGAAACTTTGTTTTTAATGCGTCAGTCTTGTTACAAAAATAAATCAAGGTGCTTTTGTGGTGCTAATGCTTGGAATGTTCCTGTCAATGAAATGGCAGAAAACCTGAATATTAAGCAAAACATTAATGTGGAACACGAAAGGGGTTTAATGAACAAATTAATTTCTAAAATCAGAGCAGCTACTCGATCAAGTGAACAGCTTATTTGATTAAATTGGTTGGCCTATTGCGGCATTTGCATGGCAGCAGATGTTGTCCCTTCTGGTTTTTGTGCTGAATCGTTTACACCAGACGCACCCATGCTCTGTCGAGATGGAATGAAGCGGTCCACAGAGGAGACGATGCTCAATGCGTTTATGCCTGAAGGTTTGCCGGAGTATGTTTATGCTATATAGTCACATGTACATTAACATTACGGGTTTTACTATCGGATGAGCCAATATTTCCAGCGGTTTCTGTGGTTGAATACTAAAATATTACAGAAGAACCATAATTAAACATGACTAGCATTACTGGCCTATCAGAATCCAGAATTAACCCACACCAGGGTATAATCAGTTTTAAACAAATTAAGCAAATGAATATTGAACAGTTGACCACAGAAGATCAGAAACAGTGTCACTTTGGAATGTTCCAAATTAACATGTCAAACTGAAGCTACAGAATTACATTTTTGGCAAAAGTTAAGTGCAGATTATCATTATTCTTCTGTGTTCCTGCAAAGCCTCCCAGGTGCTTGGGACTGACATCTGAACTGAGACGAAATGAGATGAAATAGAGCCATCTGCAATTTACATCAGAAGATGAAGACTTCTGAATTCAATCAAACAACAGAAGAGTTCTTCACGTTCTTCGGAAACCCTGTTGCTTATGGTGTCTACGCGGCTGGCGTGGTCATCAACTGTTTCCTGGGCCTGCCGGTGAACGGCTACGTCATTTTACTGAGCAGGGGGCTCAAAGGTGGACTGAAGTTCGAGATTTTCAGCCTTAACCTGGCCATGTCTGACATCGCCTTCTCTACTGCGTCTGTGATACTGACCACCACTCACGGCTTCATGTTCAGCGACTCCCTGGTCAGGGCAACCGGCTTCTTCGCAGGCCTTGTTATCTGCAGCCGCCCGCTCTTCCAGTTCTGCATCTGTGCAGAGCGCTACGTGGCCGTACTCCACCCGGTGCTCTTCTTAAAGTACCAGCCTCTGAGGTACAGGGCCATGTGCTCGGCAGTGGTCTGGATAGTCATCCTCTGCATCTGCACGTTGTCTTTCTTCGCGCCAAGTCTACTTAACTGCACTCAGGCCGTTGTGGGCGTGACTCTGTTTACTGGTAAACTGCTGTGCAGCGCGGCCGTTCTCCGGGCCTTGAAGAAGCCCAAGCCCGGGCAAAGAGGGATGGGAGAAACAGGGGCAGCCAGGCCAAGAGAAGGGCCTTCAAGATTATTGGGATTATAAAGGCAACCATGTTGGTGACCTACGGCCCGATCGTTATAACGGCATCGGTGGGCTGTCTGGGACCATTCGAAATAAACTTTACTGTGGTCATTGCTTTATTCTTCAGGCTGTCCACCAGCTTCCTTCAGTCGCTAATCTACCTCTATCGGATAGGGAAACTGCCATGCATCATGGCTCCTTAACCCCATTCACCCATCAACATTTGAAAATAAATCCATCTGGATCAGTATAACTATATAAATACAGGGTACACACACACCGAGCCATGCAGTCAGTGCGTGATGATTACAATCTGCACACAATATGGGGACACGTTAAAAACAGATCCCACTTATAAAGATGACATGTTGCCAACTTTACAGGAGAGCAAAAAGAAAAATGAGCTAACTTGATTTCTTGTATTAAAAGCTAATTTTTATAAACACATGGATGAGAGTGTGAATTTTTGGAATCATAGTTTTGGAATCATTAATCCATCTAGTGTACATGCCTTTAGACAGCAGGAGGAAACCGGAGAGCACAGAGGAAACCCTCGCAACTCGGGGAGAGCGTACAAAGTCTGCACACAAAAGGTCTGATTCAAACTCACATCCTTGGAGGTCTGAGGCCACATCGCTAATCTCCATGTCATCTTGACATTGCATTTTATTCACAAGATTCCCAGATGTCTGAAGACTGCATAGTGAAGTTAATATGGGGCCAAATCCTCTTTTGGTCATATAAACAAATAGTTATAGTGACATTTCAAAGTTGACAAAATAAATTTACACGGATTGTATCTTTGCATTTTTCATGCTCTCCCAATTATGAAGTACCAATGAAAGCCCTTTGTGGATCATGTCAGACATCCCTTATGTCCAACCCACAGCCTGGTGTGTGAGATACATACTAACCCATCAAAAAAGTCATGGAGCATTTGCCTATCAGGCGCTTCTACCCACCAGCCAATCATACGAGGCGGCCATTAGTAAACACACTCGCCTACATACTTTCACACAGGTGTGTGTTCAGAACTCAGCCGCAGAGACCTGGTTTCCTCCACCTGGCTGCACTGGCTAAGTAGATGATCTTAACTTCAACATGCACACTGCTAATCAGAGGGAATGATTTCACTCGGCAAGAAATGAAAAATTTACTAAACATACATGAACATGTAGCTTCATAATGAAATGATTGCTGTTTGGTTGTATGGTTTGGTTGTATATTCTGAGACTGATGGTGAGATGAGCTCTCCAATCCAGTGGCTCTCAGTCATGACTTTGTGAACATTATATCCATTTAATGCAAGGATTTTTATAAAATATGTGTGGAGGGGCCAAATGCTTAAACACGATAACGCTGGCATGTGTATTAGATGTTACTGAACATGCACCATGAGCTACACCTTATAGAGTGAAGCAAACATCTTTCCCCAGGTGTGAAGAAAAATATTTATAGCTTAAAATGATTATGATTTTATGTGTCTCTCCAGAAAACCATCTGCTGTAGAGATGAACGATGACTGTAACTACAACACCACCTACGAACAAACCCTTCAGGTATTATCAACAGGCATCGACGTCTTCAACCTCCTGGTCAACCTTCCAGTCAACAGCTACGTCATCTGGATCATCGCTGCAGGGCCAAGCAGTGCGCTCAATGCAGAGATCTTCCACCTCAGCCTGGCCATCTGCGAGATCTTTTTTTGCATCAGCTCCATTCTGTTCCTAATGTACAACACCATGTCCTCTGTAATTCTGGGCGACGCTGGTGGATTTTTTGCAGCGTTTCTGAGCGCCGGCCGACCTCTGTTCCAGTGCTGCATGTGTGTGGAGAGCTACCTGGCCGTCCTCCACCCCCTTACCTTCCTGAAGCTCCGCCCTCTGAGGTACAGGTTGGCAGTGGCTGCTGTGGCCTGGACGTTGACCATCAGCTCCTGTGTAGCCACGTCCAGCTTGATCGCCTTCGACTTCCTCATCTGGGTTCCTCTGGCTCTGACGCTGTTTCTGGTGAAGCTGTACTGCTGCCTGGCCGTCCTCCGGGCTCTGAAGCGGCCCAGACCCGGAGACGGAGGGAAGGAACGAGACGGCGCCAATCAGGCCAAGATGAAGGCCTTTAAGATCATCTCCGTGATTCTGTTGAGCGAACTGCTGACCTACATGCCACTTGTCCTTTATGCAGCAACGAAGGCATATTTGTCCTCATGTGAAAACCAGTTATTACCTATTGTGATATTCTTTATCATGTTGGCCATGGGTTTAATTTCACCTCTGCTCTATCTGCACCGGGCGGGGAAACTGCCCCGCCTCACTGCTGGTCACTCCAGATACTGCTGAGCAAGCATGTCCATGGAGGTCTTTCATCTACGACCAAATTATGACCAGTCTGGCTGTCCGCACAACCGTCACTGAAAAGGTTTCATGCCGGATGAGTAAACGTGTCCGTGGTGGTAATATTCAGTAGTCATAGTAATCTATCAAATAAATACATCTTGACTTTCCATTCATTTTACAAACTATGTAACTATTATCATTGTCCTACTTAATAATGCAAGTTGTGACAGTGCAATTGTTCAGGATATGGTAGTATCCTGAGTGTGTTACCCACTGGTGGTAGTAGCCCAGTGGGTAACACACTCGCCTATGAACCAGAAGACCCGGGTTCGAATCCCACTTACTACCATTGTGTCCCTGAGCAAGACACTTAACCCTGAGTGTCTCCAGGGGGACTGTCCCTGTAACTACTGATTGTAAGTCGCTCTGGATAAGGGCGTCTGATAAATGCTGTAAATGTAAATGTAAATGTAGGATGTCGTCCCCTGTATTAATAACCTAAATAAAGAGATGCATTACCGACCTTCCTTTGCCGCAATTATTGTGTTGTAATTAAATCCTTCACTTTGCGATGTCCTGGGCCAGCCAGGTTCTGCACATAACCTGCACGCAAGGGTTCTAATCATCCCAAGTTCCACTCGTTTGGTGTCCTTTATAAGTTTAACTCTGTGACATCCCTCTGTGACATTCATGGCTTTCCTGTTAAACCCTGACAAGACAGAAGCGCTTGTAATCGGGCCTCAAGCAGCCAGGCATAAACTGGCTGACTACACAATAACCCTGGATAGCCTTTCTATCTCACCGAGTATTGAAGTGAAGGATCTAGGTGTCATCATTGATGCAGGTCTCTCATTCAGTTCGCACGTAGATAATGTCACTAGAATAGCATTCTTTCACCTTAGAAATATTGCGAAAATAAGAAATATAATTTCAATGCATGATGCAGAAAAGTTGGTCCATGCATTTATTACATCAAGGTTAGATTACTGCAATGCATTACTGTCTGGATGCTCTAGTAGGTGCATGAGTAAACTCCAGCTAGTTACCCATCAAATTTAGGATTGACTACAAAATCCTACTTTTAACCTATAAAGCTCTAAATGGTCTCGCCCCAAGGTACCTGAGTGAACTTTTGGTTCCTTACGAACCGCCACGCCCCCTTCGATCAATGGGTGCGGGGTCACTACTGATACCAAAGGTGCAGAAGGTCACAGCTGGGAGCAGATCCTTCTCCTAGTTGTGGAACAGCTTGCCTGTCAGTGTCCGGGATTCAGACACAGTCTCAGTGTTTAAATCCAATCTCAAAACCTATCTGTTTTCTCTGGCTTTTTGCTAAAGTCCTAGACCCTCATTTCACTTGATTTTGATGCGGTGTCAATTATAAAGTCCAGTTTATCACAGAGTCCCCCTGTTAGACACAGACAAAGTTAAATTCACCAGTTAGGCTGTCCTAGTTAGGGTACCGGGCCACTGTAGCACCAATATACCACATATTTCAGTATCGGTCGTACAGTCCAACCGTCTGCCGCTGCTTCTGTTTGTTTTTCTCCGAGACACGGAATCTGGCGCCCAGACTACTGGCAGACCCCAGTGATCAGACCAGCAAATAAATCCTGGTTCCTGACAACTGCTTTACAAGGACAAAACATGAAACAAACCAGAGGGTCACCACAGCCACCACCACCATTACAACTACAGCTCCAGGGATCTTCAAATGGACCAGTAACATCATTACGGACACCTTATCTAGACCATGACACTTAATACATCCTGGACTTCTCCAACCCTACAACCGTAGGACTTATTATTATATCATATCCAACCCTGCACTGACACCGTTTGCAGGCTCACTCTACCCTGGAAGGGGGTCCCTCTCTGTATCACTCCTCCCCAACGTTTCTTCCTTTCTTTTTTCTCTCTCCTAGAGTTTTTTTTGTGTGGAGTTTTTCCTTGTGTGCAGAAGGGTCAAGTGTGGGGGGTGTCAACTGTAGGGCCTGTCAAAGCCCATTGAGACGTACTGTATGTGATTTTGGGCTATATAAGAAATAAATGTTGTTGTTGTTGTTTCAGGTGACCCTCGCACCCTTTCTTTTCATTTTTAAAAATCCTTTTCAAATGTCGAGCGTTTGCGCCACTTCCCTCTCTCACCCACGTGGCACGACATGCTTCAAAAATGCATTTTGTGTTTATTTCTGTTGCCTTTGGTTAATATTTAAATTTGTATGATCTGAAATATTAAGTATGAAAAAAATAAGAAACCAGGAAGAGGGCAAATACTTTTTCACACTAATGTATTTGCATCTATAATGAATTATAATTAATATGAGGCCAAATTAAATGTGGCAAATCCTGGTTTTGATCGATTAAATTAATAGGTATAGTGATTTTTTTTATGTCAAGAAAATGAATTTATGTTGTGACCAATATGTAAATGGGACGTGGGACCATGAGCTAGGATTCAGATCATTAATTCAATCGCTGTGTTTTTGCATGCTAGCTTTTTGTACAGGAAATATTTCTACTGGACATTTATTTCATTGGTTTGCAAATGTTGACTCATTGCAGGCGCTGTCCTGGTCAGCGGATCAAACACAGAACTCAGTCCCCTGATTGGTCACTCATTTAAGAAGCGCCAATGAAAGCCCTTTGTGGATCAGGTCAGATCCACAACTTCCAGTCTGCAGCCTGATACTTCTACCCACCAGCCAATCAAAAGAGGCGCTCATTAGTGAACACACGCACCTACTCACAGACGTGTATTCAGAACCCAGCAGCGGAGAAAAGAAACAGACCTGGTTTAACGGCGGTGTAACATGACCCAGGAAATTGACCAAGGTGAGCTGAATATCGATCCTCTATTCAGTGTTATTTACTTATATATTTTTACTGTAATATTATTTTGAGTTTCACTGAAAGAAGTGTAAAACAAAAGCTGTCATAATTTTATGTCAAGCACTACAAACATAACGGTACATGCCTGAAACAGATGTATTATTTTTGTCCTAAAGACTGCACTATCGTTCATGAAAATGTAAGAAGTTTGATTTGCGAATGAAGAGATTAGATCTGTGGGATGTAATCGTTGTGAAAGCACAATACAGATGTCTCTTACATGCTCATGTGGAGGTTTTTGTTTCACCAGAAAGGTACCTTCTGAATTATATTTAACTGCACCAAAACTATTGACATAAACCAAATTGTCAGGGCTGGTACCGGGTGGCGCATTTGCAGACATGCTGGCAGTTCAGCGAGAGAACTGGGCAGTGGCAGGCAGGGCAGGGTCAGTTATTCAGAAGGGATACTCAGAAGGAAACCGTCAGGGACGCTGCTGTTCTTATTCACTCTGCTTTGTGGTTTCACGTTCAACAATTCACATCTCGCTCATTCTCCACATTATTGATATTCAAATTTTCATTCATATTCTATTCTATTCAAGTTCTCTGGTCATGCGGGGGTCAACGTGTCCTGTTCTTCTTTGTTTCGGTAGAATGGAACATTTTGTAAAGCTGGACATGAACTCCTCTGGAGTGAACTTCTCTGCTCCACTCTACTCCAGCTCTTCTCTGCTCTTCTACACTCTGGCTGCTTCGGTGGCCACTGCAGGCGTGGCGATCAACATTCTTCTGGTTTTACCGCTGAATAGTTACATCATCTACCTGATCACGAGGTCAAACGGTGGTGTTGTCTCAGAGTTCTTCACCCTCAACCTGGCCGTGGCCGAAATGCTCAACAGCTTCACCTCCCTGCTGACACTATTCTTCTACTTTTTCTTCTACGAAGAGCTCTATGGTCCTTTGGCCCTTTTCTCAGGGATCATTATAGCCACTCGGCCGATGTTCCTGTGTTGTATTTGCGTGGAGCGCTACCTAGCCGTACTTCACCCTGTCACCTTCATGAAGCTCCGCCCGCTGCGCTACAAGCTGCTGTTCGCAGCAGTGGCCTGGACGGCTGTGATCAGTTGCCGCATCTTGACTTTCTACACATTGTCTTTTGTCATGATGTATTACTATTGGTTGATTTTCAGCCTCCTCATGTTTCTGGTGAAGCTCTTGTGTTGTCTGTCCATCCTCAAGGCTCTGAAACGCCCAGGACCCGGAGACCAAAACAAGGCGAGACAAGAAGCCAATCAGGCCAAGATGAGGGCCTTCCAGATCATTTCAATCATCCTGATCTCCGTTTTAATAACCTACAGCCCTCTCCCGGTTCTAATAGTCATCCATAAAGACTTGCCCTTGTCTCAGCAACTGTTTGGAGAAGAAATTAACGTCATGATCTCAATCGCAACCAGTTTCACGCAACCGCTGCACTACCTCTATCGGACGGAGAAACTGAGGTGCATACAGCACCCTTCGACCGGGATGTAAGGCGATGCTAGTACCTAAAAGTAGCTGAGTATCTGAGGTACAAACGTCACGATCAAGGGAAAGAACAAGAAGAAGAACACCTTGGTAAATCTTGGACTACCACTTCAGATGCAAACCATTCATATGGTCCCGAACCTGGTAGAAGTGATCATCTCAATGCTAACAATAAAACAAAGACTAAAGAGTATATATTTGTGCAAACTTAAGCCTCAACCCATCATCCCTCTATCGTGGTCAACTGTAGTTTTTTCCAATGTCCTCATTTTTCTAACCTCAGTAATCATGTAGCATGCAGCAAGTAATTATTGTAATAAACTGTAATAAATGATTGTTCAGTGATTTATTCTGTCAGATTTCCGGTTTAAATGAAGTACAAACAATCTTTGTTTAGAAATGATCTATTTTTTTGTAAAATTTAAAATATTCTTGATTAACACAAATAATCCTAAAGTACGACACATTCCCATGGGATAACATGCATACAATTATGCATGTAAGTCCACGTTGAGAAAATGTAAAAAAAAAACGCTTATAAGCCATGTTGTATGTGCATTCATTCAAACTGAATTTGAATTTGTGATTAATTTGGTATATCTAAATGCTCAGAGCAGAACTGCAGAAGGGATACAGGTGGTGCATGTCTCTCTGCTGGATAGCCTATTTACCTATTGAGCATTTTTGCATGCTATTTTTAATTTGTATACATGAAATATTTATATTGGACATTTGTTTTATTTGGGTTGCAAATAGTATCTGATTTCAAGCGATAACCTGAAGGTGAGCTTTTTTTTTAGCAACACACGGATTTCATAAAATATTACTTTGTTTACTGATTGGCACTGCATTTTATCAATTCATTTTTAGAGACAATACCTTTTGGAGACCATAAGGGGGTGACATAAAATATACAGGCCTTTTTCTATTATTCTCTCCTATCAGCAACTTGATTACAAAGTTCACAGCAAAGTAAGAATAACCAATAATTACTCAATAATTACAATAATTAACGCAAATGCAATTTTATATCATTCTGTCCGTCATATGTGTGAGGTATTTTCCATCGCAACTATTTCTACCTATTCCTACCAGTCAAAATGAAAAGTTCTGTCAGTCAGGCACCAGCCAATGAAATAGGCGTCTATTAACAAGCATGTTCACTTACACACTGCATTCAGAACTCAGCAGAAGAGAAAAGAAACAGACCTGGACTGGCTAAGTAGATGATCTTAATTTTAATATCTACACTGATTATTTAGATTCGCATTACCATTATTGCACATTGTTCATTATAACATACAAATTACAAACCATTATTTTGTTCAATGATAGGGAAAGCTGTACATCTCAAAGCATATTTTTATTTACTGAGAGTAAGTTAATATATCAATAATTTAACCTCTCTTTATTGTTCCACAATCTTAATTCACCCCCATCAAAACATAAATCTTTTAACCAAATCTTGTTGCATAAAAGCATGTCAAATTAAATTCTAATGATGTAGTGTGATGATCTTGTAAGGTCAAACAGGGGTCACCATGTCTGGTCTTGTTTTGCTAGAATGCTGCATATGAACTGCTCTGTGGGGAACTTCTCCATCCCGCTCCATGCCAGCTCTTCTGTCTTCTACACTCTGGCGGCTTCAGTGGCCACTGCAGGCGTGATGGTCAACACGGTTCTGGTTTTACCGCTGAACAGCTACATCATCTACCTGATCTGGAGGACAGCCGGTGGTTGTATCTCAGAGTTCTTCACCCTCAACCTGGCCGTGGCCGAAATTTTCAACAGCCTTACTTCCTTGCTGACGCCGTTCTTCTACTGGATGTTCGCTGGACAGATCTACAGCGCCATCGTCTTCTTCTCAGGGATCACTATTGAGGCTCGGCCGCTGTTCCTCTGCTCCATCTGTTTGGAGCGCTACCTGGCTGTGCTCCACCCGGTCACCTTCCTGAAGCTCCGGCCACTGCGATACAAGCTGGCGTTTGCCACCGTGGCCTGGGTGGCTCTGATTGGCTGTCGCACTGGAAGTTTCTACACATTGTCATATGTCAGGATGTTTTACTTCTGGTTGCTGTTAAAGCTCTTCATGTTTCTGGTGAAGCTCTTCTGCTCTATGGCCATTCTCAAGGCACTGAAACGGCCAGGACCCGGAGAGGGACACAGGGACAGACAGGTAGCCAATCAGGCCAAAATGAAGGCCTTCCAGATCATTTCAATCATCCTAATTTCTCTCCTGGTCACATACATTCCTCTTCTAGTTCTGTCAACCATCCAAAAAAATCTGGATTTTTCTCAGCAGCTGTTTGGAGAAGAAAGTGTTGTTGTCATAGCAATTGCAGCCAGTTTCACGCAGCCGCTACTTTTCCTCCACCGGGCTGGTAAACTGAAGTGCTGCACCAGTACCTGATGCTTCAACATCTCAACCTTCACCGTCTGGGGATCGTCTCACTGATAATGTTAAAATAACAGCAGTCTAAACATTGTCATGATCCGGTCCGAAATTGGGGTTACTCCGGTCCGGGATCATTGTTGTCCTGTGTAATGTTCCCTAATCGTTTTCACCTGTGTTAATTGTATAAAGCTGCCCTGTTCGTTTCTGTCCGCTGTCAGGTCTTTAACGTTATGTTCCGTGTTCACTAATGTCAATGTCTCGGATGTCTCCCCTGTCCTGTGATTCACCATTAAAACCCCTGTTTCGGGATGTCAGGTGAAAGCGTCCTTCATTCTTCGTTCCTTGTCACTCTTCGACCTGCTCTCCGTGCACCCGCCGCGTCATGCCCGCATGGACGTGTCAAACATAGGGGCTTTAAATCCTCAAAAATGATGTTTAATAAGGATCATAATGAAAGCTGCACCTTATCAGTGTCATAGTTTTTCAGAGTTCTCTAACCACAGTCCCATATCGCTCTAGCATGCAAATGAATAAACTCGACTCACTCCAGAGTAGTTACTTATCGTAGCTGCCCTGTGTAATTTCATTATGCACTCTGCACATTCAAATGCTTTGCAAACAGCAAATATGGCCTAAAGATTAAAAACTATTTTTAAAATCTATGCAGACTGTAATGATCTATTTCTTTCTTTAGAATTTTGTACGTAAATGAATGGGCTATTTTAGATGAATGCATGTGTAAGATTCCCATTAGATAAAGAAAAAAAAGCTTTCAGCTTTTGAGGTAAGCATTCATCAACAGTGGATTATGATTTGTAATTAAATGCAATATCCTAAATGCTCATAGCCGAGCTGCAATAGATCTGAATGTCCTACTGCTGGTTGTATAACCTATTTACATACCATGCACTTTTGCATACTATTTTTTATATTTTATACATTAAATATGTATATTGGACATTTGTATTATTTGCTTTGCAAATGTTGTCTTATTTGATGGACTATCCTGGACTTGGACTGTCCTGTCACATCGAGGGGGAGGTCCAGCCTTCTGCAGGACTTTCAGTCACTGACACCAGTAAATAAAATGTAAAGAATTTAAGAATAAGAATTTTCAGCTGCTTGGGCACATTAAATGCTTAAATATAAACCATAATTATTACAATTATTTCATTTGCTGAGAGAATAAAAATTTACGAAATCTGGATTTCCCATCCTCAACACCCCAGTATTCATTCCTAGTCATCAAGCTACAAAGTCCCATCAGAGACCATTTGCCTAAGATGTGCTTCTACTCACCAGCCAATCAAAAGAGGCGGCCGTTAGTGAACACCCTGACCGACACACTTTCACACAGGTGTGTGTTCAGAACCCAGCAGGAGAGAAAAGAAACAGACCTGGTTTCCTCCACCTGGCTGCTCTGGCTAAGTAGATGATCTTTAGTACATGAACACTTATAATCAGACGGATAGGATTTCACTCAACAAACCACAGCAGCAGAAATAAAACATGATAAAAAGCTTCACATTTATACAACAACACTGAGCTATTATTGAGGGTCTATATTTATATATATAATGTTTCTAGATGTTTCTATTTAGATGGTGGAGATACACCAGTGTTAACACCTTGTTACTGCTGCTGCAAATGCATGGTTTTCTGGAATAAGTGGCTGTTTTAGAATTATTGAATTGGAACTTCATTTTACCCACACCGCAGTGCAAACATTGTTCTCAAACTGTGGTACACGTATCAGTGACGGTAGATTACTGTTAATGTTTAACAGCAGTGTAGTTATTATTCTTAATATGAACGTGCAGATGATGTCCTAACTTGCTGTGCGTTTGACCGTCAACAATTGAACAATGTTCATAACTGCACCGTGTAAACTTCCAATGAGCCTAGTACTCAGTTCCAGATCCACTGCGCTGTACATTATAATTTACTAAAGAAACTAAAACGTGTACATTTAGTGCATATGCTGAAGTTCTGATTTCAGAAGTAGCTTTGTGAAGTTCTTCCTCCACAATCTAAAGAACCATCTTTTCTTCCAGAGTATGAATGGTAATGTGTCAACAGAGCTCAGGGACCTGCTGCGGTTGTCCCCTGCCATCGCCATCACCATCAACCTTATGGTTGGATTGCCCATGAACTCCTACGTGATGCACTTGATCATCACTGGAACTGGAAGCGGGGTCGTGGCAGAGATCTTTACTCTCAACCTGACGCTGTGCGAGATTCTGTCCTGCATCACCTCACCGCTTATCATCCTGAAGTGGTTTGCTTTTGAGAATTCCCTCCTCAACGTGTCCACGTTTCTGATGAGCTTCCTCGCCAGCGCTCGCCCGCTCTTCCTGTCCTGCATCTGTGTGGAGCGCTACCTGGCCGTGCTCCACCCGCTCATCTTCCTGAGGTTGCGGCCTCTGCGCTATCGCCTGGTCTTCTCCGTCGTGGCATGGATGATCATCCTCTGCCCGTGCACAAGTGCGGTCTGGCTGAACCCCTCCATGTGGCACATCTGGGCCACGGTGGACCTGCCGCTGTTCCTCATCAAGCTCTACTGCTGCCTGGCACTACTCAGGGCTCTGAAGCAGCTGGGGCCTGGTAGAGGAGCACAGGAGAGGGAGGGAGCCAATCAGGCCAAGCTGAGGGCCTTCAGGATCATCTCCATCATCCTGGTGGGTGAGCTGTTGACCTACTCACCGCTGGTGGCTGTCTTCATGATTCAAAATTACTTAAATCCATCCGAGCTGCGGCGCAGTGGCTCCTTCATCTTCTCCTTAATGGTGCTAACTGGCTTCACCCAACCAGTCCTCTTCCTGCAGCGGGTGGGGAAGCTGCCCAGACTTCCACACCGGAGAAACCTTACTTCATACTCGGCAAACAAAGAGCAGTAATTTTACAATCTTCCTTAAAGGTCCCATGACATTATTTTTTTTTAGTCTTTTTTGTATCTGTTTCTGGCGTCTTTTTCCAAAATTCAGTCTTGGTGCAGAATTACTGGCACTTTGATCCAGTCCCAGAATGAGATTTCCCAGAACACATCATTTCGGTGTCTGTAGCTTTAAATGCTAATGAGGAGGAGAGAGGCAGGACGAGAAGGAGAGCGGCCTATAGAAGTTGAACGGGCATTCAGAGAAATTACATCATCAGCACCATCCACCAACCACAATGTTTGACGCAGATAGGAAGTCGTGTCAACGTTTTTCCAGAAAAAATAAAATGAACCCGCTGGTTCTTCAGAGAACAAAAAAAAAAAATACATTTGTGTTAATTTTTACATCCAATCACCGAGCAACTGCAATGCTCCACACGTTTGGAAGCCATGATGGTCGATGGAGATACTGTTTTAGGGGAAATTCTCTGGGAGGAAAAAGCATGAGAAATGGGAGGTAACCTTTCCCCTTATGATGTCATAAGGGGACAAATTCCAGATCCGACCGTCTGAGCTGCCGCTCTCTGAATGGTGAAGCAGAATTACCAAAGCGTCATAGACAGGCTAGGGGAACTTGTATTAATGTTAAATAATCTCACACAGTCACATTTTCATATCATGGGACAAACTGCTTCTTTAATTTAAAATGAATATTAAATAATACATTGCTCCATTCTCTATCATGTCTGTGATTACATGTCCACAATAAGACTAACATTTTATATCTGATTTCCAATAAAGTGAAATAAAGCACCAGTTAGGCTCCCTGCATTTGGGGGGTTGGTGGTCAACTGCATGCTGGAACACACGCCCTGATATCTGCAGGCAATAAAAAGCTCCTGGTTTAGTCCGACCCGGGACAACCTGATGCCACCCGCCACTCAACATTTGCATGTGCTCATCTGCCTCGATATGCTGCTTACACCGTCATACCAAACAATACACACACATAATCATCTGCGCATTCATCAAACACGCATGACAGAGAACAGTTGGTCTCAGAAGAAGACATTTTTGAGAGAAGATTACAGACCAACCTCCAGCCATCCTTACGTCCATCTCTGGCTAAGTACGAACCTCATTTTACTTAAAAAAAAACAGAAGAGTTCTGTATAGAGTTAGTAACTATAAAATCTCTATTTTAGATATGAAGTAGTTAATTTGTTTATACTGGTTTTGTCCCATTTCTAATGTGTCATTTGCGTTCTAAAAATGACATATGCAGTTTCAGTTTTTTAAAGGGGGTGGTGGGGCTTCATGAAAAATTTACCCAATGCAGGAATGCAGGGCAGCTCTGATAAATACATTTTTTAAAGGGGAGGAGCCATTATAGATGACTGACAGCTCTCACATCACCTTCCATTTTCTGGGTGAAATGTAAACATATGAACAAGATAATCAGTTAGTCGTTCATGTTCTTGTATGTTCAAGTCATTGAGATAAAATTTCCATTCAAATACATGTCAGCGTGTCCTGTTCTCCTTTTGAAATGTCAGCAGACATGAACATCTCCGAAGGGAACTTCTCCATTCCGCTCCAGACCGGCTTTTCGCTCTTCTACACTTTGGCTGCTTCGGTGGCCACTGCAGGTGTGATGGTCAACGTGCTTCTGGTTTTACCGCTGAACAGTTACATCATCTACCTGATCACTAGGACAGATGGTGGCTTCGTCTTAGAGTTCTTCACCCTCAACCTGGCCGTGTCAGAGATTATCAAAGTCCTCAGCTCCCTGTTGACCCCGATCTTCTACTGGCTCTTCCCTGAGCAGCTCAGCTCCACCATAGCCTTCCTCTCAGGGATCATTGTAGCTGCTCGGCCACTGTTCCTCTGCTGTATCTGTGTGGAGAGCTACCTCGCCGTGCTCCGCCCAGTCACTTTCCTGAAGTTCAAGCCTCTGAGGTACAAGCTGGTGTGTGCTGTGTTGGTCTGGGCGGCTGTCTTCATCTGTTGTGTCAACATGGTCTTCATGTCCTCTCATGTCCTGTTTAACTTTTGGCTATCGCTAAACATCCTCATATTTCTGGTGAAGCTCTTCTGCTGTCTGGCCATCCTCAAGGCTCTAAAACAGCCAGGACCTGGAGATGGACACAAGGACAGACAGGGAGCCAACCAGGCCAAGATGAAGGCCTTCCAGATAATTTCAATCATCCTGATCTCCGTTTTAATAACCTTCAGCCCTCTCCTAGTTCTATCAATCATCGATCACGACCTGGCCCTGCCTCAGGAGCTGTTCGCAGAAGAAACTGTCGTCATCATTACAATCGCAACCAGTTTTACGCAGCCAGTGCTTTATCTCCAGCGGGTGGGCAAGCTGAAGAGCTGCATCAGTACCTGACCCTACTGCGCAGAAACAGTGATATAAAGCAACACGTTGTAGGAACTAGAGTTTACAAGACACTAGTGCTGCTTGCTCATCACCACATCTCCCCAACATCACAAGCAGCATCAAAACCAACTAACTGACCTCATCTCGGCCATATTTGTTGATTTTTGATACTTGAACAGCTTGTACTTCATAACTTGTAATGCTCTTTCGAAACGCAGCTCCGAGCTTTACTGAAGCTACTGAGCTTGGATTTCAGTAACTCAAAATGTTTAATAAATATCCATGAATACATCATCTGTGTGTTTCCTTTGTAATGGGACTTCTAGCGTGGACTTTAATTAGAGGCAGTGGTGGCCTAGTGGTTAAGGAAGTGGCCTCGTGATCAGAAGGTTTCCAGTGCAAATCCCGGTCCGCCAAGGTACTCCTGAGGTCCCCTTGATGAAGGTACCGTCCCCACACACTGGTTAAATGCAGAGGACACGTTTCACTGTGTCACTGTGTGCTGTGCTGCAGTGTTTCACAATGACAGTCACTTCACTTTCACTTAGAGGCTCAACACCATCTTTTGTACCATGATGGTTTATTACCTTCCGCAAGCAACGCCCTAATATGTACAGAAAGCCCAGTATGAAAAACGTAAAATCATGCTTCACAAATTGGAATTTACAACACCTTACACAGCAAGGTACTGGGAGTACAAAGTGACATGTCCTGTCTGGGGTGTGGGGGCTTTTGCACTTTCATGAACATTGAGCAAGCAACTTAAATAGATTATACAAATGTCACACTGCCCATATCAGTTACTTCCAATGGAGACAACACTTTGATTCTGAACATATATTCTGTTACAGTAAATCAATGAGAAGCTCCGCCCACATGTCTTTATGAATAACCCCACCCCTCACTGCCTATATGAGTTCTCTACTCAACCCTCCGACTCTCCCTGCCTGCTGATGATTCCCTAACTGCTGATGATTTTGCCAACTTCTTCACAGGGAAGGTTGAACAAATCTGTAAGACATTCTCCACCACAAATCCTACTCTACCCTCCAGGGTAGATTCAACAACTGCCCTAAATCAGTTTTCTAAGATCAAATCAGATGAAATCATTCAGATTATATCTACAGGCAATCCAACCACCAGATCCAACCACCAGGTCCACTAGATCCAATCCCTTCCACAATGCTCCAAACCATCTCTCCTGACCTCATCCCTTTCATTTCTTATATCATAAACAGCTCAATCACATCCGGCCATGTACCATCTGCATTTAAAACAGCCAGGGTTCTTCCAATCCTAAAGAAACTCACAGCTGATTCTACAGATGTCAACATTTACAGACCAGTTTCTCTCCTCTCATTTCTTTCTAAAATCCTTGAGCGCTGTGTCTACAATCAGCTATCACTTCTATCACAGAACCTCCTGGATCCTAACAAGTCTGGCTTAAGAACAGCTCATTCTACTGAGACGGCCCTTCTGGCTGTTTCTGAGAAGCTATATGCGGCCAGATCTGTACTTATTCTCCTCGACCTCTCTGCAGCATTTGACACCGTTAACCACAAGACTCTCTTGTCAATCCTTAAGAGGCTTTCCTCCCTCTGATCTACATGCTGCTTCCAAAATCTCTGCATGTCTAACCGACATCTCATCTTGGATGTCAGCCCATCACCTCCAACTCAATCCCACCAAAACTGAACTAATATTCATTCCAGCAGATTCTTCACCACATCAGGATCTTGCTATTTACCTGGACAACTCATAGCTTTCTCCTTCTACAACAGCCCGCAACCTGCAGCAACACAACTGATCTTCAACCTTCCCAAGTTCTCCACACCACCCCTCTGCTACGTTCCCTCCACTGGCTCCCAGTAGCTGCATGCATCAGGTTCAAAATACTGATGCTGGCCTACAAAGCCAAACATGGGGTAGCACCATCCTACCTCACAGCCCTTATTACACCTCGCACTGCACCTCGTATACTCCGAGCCTCCAGTACTGCTCGCCTTGCCTTAAATGTAAATGTATATATGAGTAGCCCCGCCCCCACATGTCTTTATGAGTAACCCTGCCCAACTTTGTCCATACGAGGTACCCCGCCCCACACTGTCTGTATGAGGCACCCTGCCCTAATGCCTAAATGAGTAACCCTGTGATCTTTTGCAGCCTGATCAATAAGCATGTTTTATAAAAGGGAGAGAAGAAGATTTTGTTTCGTGGTTTAAGGATGCAACTTATGAAAAATGTCTTTCTGGCTTGCTTGTTAAAGTGAAGTTCCCTTCTACACCAGCAGAGGCCACATCATGAACAATAATTTCTCTTTATAAAGCAGGAACAGAACAAATGACACTAAAAATCTTTACAACAATCTGAAACCTGTCAAACTTCATATATTCCACATCCAAATGCAAATATCCACAGATCCACAACTGATTTGAAGTGGAAATCTGGATTCTCATGTAAATTTGAGCTCCCCTTCCGCTCTTCATCATGCAGCAGTTTTATAACTTTTGTAACCTTTAACTTTTCAGATATTTAGAAGGGGCTACCCATGACAGCTCAGCAGAAGATGAGGAGAAAGTACGGGACACTGAGAGAAGACCTCCTGAGACACAAGAAAACAGATGGATGCAGAGGCTAATTCACCCGCCATTGATTTCCCATTCCCATGAATAAATGTCATTATTTCTGTCCCTCTGATGAGGTTCAGTGGAGCTGGGATTGATCCGGATTTGATGTAAAAATGGTGTGAGATTCTGCCTGAACACAATCCTATTAAATGTCTTTAGATGTAAAAGGACTGCAGAATGACAATTTTCAGGTCCACTGCTGTGTATGCGGCTCCCTCATTTCCCACATGTGCTGTTCAGCACATCTGATAGCGGGTAAGGAAATGGAACCGTAATCGAATCCCGATCCGCCAAGGTTCCACTGAGGTCCCCTTGATGAAGGTACCGTCCCCACACACTGCTCCCCGGGCACCTGTCATGGTGCCCACTGCTCACCAAAGGTGATGGTTAAATACAGAGGACAGATTATTACAGTTTAATGCAATTAGCAGATCTGTGATTTAATCAGTTAATATCGAATATTGCACACTTTACTGATGTTAGCACGAGGTGCTTGTCAGGGTGGGAATGGGAAGGAGGCACAGAAATTTGACATCTTTTCAGTGACCGATATTTAATATGAACACACGGCTCGACGGGCAGAAAGTAAACGGAAAGTAACCTGTAGGCGTGTGACGCGAAGTCAGTAACTGACCCGAACAGTAAAAAAAGGTAACATGCAGTCCACATTAATGTTGCAGCACCTACTGGGTGCTGCATGCTCGTTTTAAATGAGTCCGTGCTGAATAGGGGACAGCTTGGAGTGATCAGGACTCTGCACCCGCTGTGCTTCAGCACCCGCTGGGCGTCACAGTGCTGGAACATTTCACTTTAAAACAGCACATTTAAGCACTAAATCCCATTTTAAATGTTCCATTTATTTAAAAGATAAATGTATATTATTTTTATTTCCACAACCTGCACATGCTTCTGCACTAACCACCTACACGTAAAGCCAAGCTGACATTGTTTTGCAGTTGACATTTTGTACAAATATTATGTCAAATTCACCATCATAAATGCTGATATAAAGCTGTGCAGTGATCAGTAGCATTTTTTTGTTCTGTTTAGGAGATCGTACATGATCTATTCCCCAACGAGAGGTCAAAGAGAGAGAGAAAGCAAGAGAGAGAGACAACCAGAGTCTCAGATCAGAGTCGAGCGCAAATGAATCAGCAGATCCGCTCCTCCATTCACCTGCTACAGGCTCATTCTTCACCCAATCATCTCAGCACCATGGGCTGAATGAAAAGGATGAGTGGAGACAGCGGTCAGATCAACATGTGACCCATCAACCCGTCTGTGTGTGTGTGTGTTTAGTGTGTTTTCTCCAAATGCATCTTAACTCACTTTCACTCAACCTTCTGTAAATGAAGTAATAAAGTCTGATAAACAGTAAACTCCATCTTTCATACACACAAACACACACACGTGTGTGTACTCACCACTTGAACAGTCCAGTCCTCCCCAGCCCGGCTCACACTGACACGTGTCAGGAGACACGCAGCGTCCATGCACACACTCCACCGTACACAGCGCTGGGGGAGCAGATAACAACACTGTAATTCATCATCAGTATCATCACAGAAATCCATAAAACAACATACTGATCATGATCAGTATTACAGTTTTTTACAGACACTAGGACACATTTCTCAAGACTCTTCACACAGTGAGCACAAAATAAGTCCATTTGGGCTAAACTGGGGATAAATTGTAATTGTTTTGGCACAAAATGCATTCAATGACTACATCTCTCAAATTTCATGAATTCTTTTCTCACACAGACACAACAACTGCCAAAAAATCTTTGTACGTACAGGACATTTTGCACACGCTTACATACTGTTCTCAAAACTGTTAAACTTATGTTCAAAACAATAACATAATGCAAAACTGAATAAGACCGCAAAATTCATCAGCAATATTGTTTTGAAACATATTTTAAATCTAAAAATGCAGTTTAACCAGCCACAGCCGATTCTCATCGTAGATGAACATCTACACAGGTGTTACGCTTTCAATTTCATTACAAAAAGAGACGACTGCTGAATATGTTTTTTTGATGTAAATATGGACCCAGCCAGAAATGGAGAAGTGGCTGAAAGAGGAAGAAGAGTGGCTGGGAGGGGGCGAGGAATACGTATGCGCGGTGGAAGAAGAATAAGAGGAAGATCAAGAGCTGTAGTCTCAGATGAGATCACAGCTACTTCTTTCCTAGGCGTATTGATGACATATGTGATGGGGATGAGAACCTGTGGCCAAATGGAGAAGACCGAGTAGATTAGCATTACTATTGTATCTGTATCAGTGGATGGTGTGTATACAAATTCTTGTATTTTGGAATTACAAAAAATAAAAATGAATAAACAAATACTGATAAATTCTGCATCATGTCTGATTCATTCCAGTAACATATATTGCAATTATAAACAGAGATGTGTCCATGTTTTACACAAGAAAACACTGTGTAATGCTACATGTTGTTAGTGTTTTTTAGGTCATTGTTTTGTGGGTGACAAAGTGTGTTTGTCGGCTGTCAACCTCTGCTAGTGTTCTGGAAGAATGAGTTTATTTGAGACCTGAATAAAGTGTTTTGGTAGTTGTAGTGCATTTTGAATGTGAAATGAACTGCTTTGCCAAGCTGAATGTCAGTTAGGAGAATTGTGTGAAGAGTTTTGCAAAAGTGTTGAGAAATGCGTCCTAGCGTCTGTAAAAAACTGTAAAATTGTAGTGAATCCTGTGGACTTACGCACACACAGGTCTCCTGTCTCATAGTAACCAGGGCAACACTGGGAACGACGGCGATACATGGTCCTCACACCGCGCCGGTACGCCGTCTTATAACTGATCCTGTGATGGACACACACGCACACTAGAGTGACCAGATACAAACAGACCAAACATTTCTGGTCTGTGAGTGTGTGTGTGTGTGTGTATGCATGAGTGTGTTTGTGGCTGAAAGTGTGTTTGTGTGTGTGGGAGTGTTTGTGAATGCGTGTGTGTGTGTTTGTGAATGTGTGTTTGTGTGTGAGTGTGTGTTTGTGAGCGTGTGCATGTGTGAGTGAGTGTGTGTGTGTTTGTTAGTGTGTTTGTGTGTGTGTGTGTTTGTGAATGCGTGCGTGTGTGTGAGTGTGTGTGTGAGTGTTTGTGAATGCGTGCGTGTGTTTGTGAGTGCATGCGTGAGTGTGTGTTTGTGAGTGCGTGCGTGAGTGTGTGTGAAGGCGTGTGTGTGAGTGTGTGTGTGAGTGTTTGTGAATGCGGCGTGTGTTTGTGAGTTAGTGCGTGCGTGTGTAAGTGTGAGTGTTTGTGAATGCGGCGTGTGTTTGTGAGTGTGTGAGTGTGTGAGTGTTTGTGAATGCGGCGTGTGTGAGTGTGTGCGTGCGTGAGTGTGTGAGTGTTTGTGAATGTGGCGTGTGTTTGTGAGTGTGTTTTTGAGTGTGTTTGTGAATGCGTGCGTGTGTTTGTGAGTGTGTGTTTGTGAGTGCGTGCGTGAGTGTGTGTTTGTGTGTGTTTGTGAGTGCGTATGTGCGTGAGTGTGTGTGAAGGTGTGAGTGTGTGTGAGTGTTTGTGAATGCGGCGTGTGTTTGTGAATGCGGCGTGTGTTTGTGAGTGTGTGTTTGTGAATGCATGCGTGTGTTTGTGAATGCGGCGTGTGTTTGTGAGTTAGTGCGTGCGTGTGTAAGTGTGAGTGTTTGTGAATGCGGCGTGTGTTTGTGAGTGTGTGTGTGAGTGTGTGAGTGTTTGTGAATGCGGCGTGTGTGAGTGTGTGCGTGCGTGAGTGTTTGTGAATGTTGCGTGTGTTTGTGAGTGTGTTTTTGAGTGTGTTTGTGAATGCGTGCGTGTGTTTGTGAGTGTGTGTTTGTGAGTGCGTGCGTGAGTGTGTGTTTGTGTGTGTTTGTGAGTGCGTATGTGCGTGAGTGTGTGTGAAGGTGTGAGTGTGTGTGAGTGTTTGTGAATGCGGCGTGTGTTTTTGAGTGTGTGCGTGTGTGAGTGTGTGCGTGCGTGTGTGAGTGTTTGTGAATGCGGCGTGTGTGAGTGTGTGCGTGCGTGAGTGTGTGAGTGTTTGTGAATGTGGCGTGTGTTTGTGAGTGTGTTTTTGAGTGTGTTTGTGAATGCGTTCGTGTGTTTGTGAGTGTGTGTTTGTGAGTGTGTGTGCGTGAGTGTGTGTTTGTGTGTGTTTGTGAGTGCGTATGTGCGTGAGTGTGTGTGAAGGTGTGAGTGTGTGTGAGTGTTTGTGAATGCGGCGTGTGTTTTTGAGTGTGTGCGTGTGTGAGTGTGTGCGTGCGTGAGTGTGTGAGTGTTTGTGAATGCGGCGTGTGTTTGTGAGTGTGTTTGTGAGTGTGTGTGTGCGTGAGTGTGTGTGAAGGTGTGAGTGTGTGTGAGTGTTTGTGAATGCGGCGTGTGTTTTTGAGTGTGTGCGTGTGTGAGTGTGTGCGTGCGTGAGTGTGTGAGTGTTTGTGAATGCGGCGTGTGTTTGTGAGTGTGTTTGTGAGTGTGTGTGTTTGTGTGTGTGTGAGTGTGTGTTGTGTGTGCGTGCGTGTGTGAGTGTTTGTGAATGTGGCATGTGTTTGTGAGTGTGTGTGTGTTTGTGTGTGAGCATGAGTGCGTGTGTGTGTGAGTGTGTGTTGTGTGTGTGTGAGTGTGCGTTACCCACCGGTGTTTGGTACATTTGAACCAGTTGAGGATGTCGGTGCATCTGCTGTAGTAAATCTGGTTGAACGGGTGAGCGTAGGACTCCTGCACCGTCACCGCGTAGCTGCGAGGGACAGAAAGTCCAGTTAGAAGACGGACCGAACTTCTAACGTGCGCCTGCTGGGTCCCTCCAGACGGATAAAGAAATCCGCATCTGAGGAGAGGAACGTCGTTATCGGGGAGACGGAGGCGCTCGTTCTTATTGATCGTCGCCCGGCCAGCGCTCTGATCAATCGGAGAAGTTCCTCTCTCACGCCGAGACATCGACGTCCACCTGCAGACGAAGTGGCAGTTCGCTCTGTTCACCAAACATACTCCTTCACAGCCGCGTCCCGCCGGACCTGCAGGCCCATGTCTGCATTTATGATGTTGGGGTGAGACCCCTGGATGGGGAACAATCTGAAATATGCTTTTTAAAGAAAGCATTTTCATTCGCTCATGCCAGCCTTTTCTATGGAAATTCTAAATGTCCGAATCCATCTAATGAACAATGAACATTGGACATGAACTGTCACGTCCATGCGGGTGCACGGAGAGGAGTACGAAGAGTGACGAGGAGACGAGGAATGAAGGACGCTATCACCTGACATCACGAAACCGGGGTTTAATGGTGAATCACAGGACATTAATTGGTGAACACGGGACATAACGTTAAAGACCCGACAGCGAACAGAAACGAACAGGGCAGCTTTATACGTTTGACACAGGTGAAAACGATTAGGGAACATTTCACATGACAACAATGAAACAATGAGTATCGGACCGGATCGCGACATGAACATTACAAAGTTTTAAGATTTAGCTAAATAACCATTTCAATGTAGTCATTTTACAGATAAACATCTTATAAAATATTTTTGTTAAAAATCTGCACCTGTCATGAAATTTAGAATTAGTCTCACTATTGTGTGAACTTGTCCATGAACTCACCTTTCCCAGTGGCTGCACACATTCGGGTCTTCGGGGTTCAGGGCCACAGAGCTGGAGAGGAGAAGCACGCCCAGGAACAGGGTCTCCATACCACCTACACACACACAGAAGGTTTCACATGTAAAGCAAGGCTCATTTCAGGATTCCCCGACTACAGGAACACAGAGTGGCAGATATGACCCTGAGATGGTTTCTGGTCGAGTGGTCGAGGTGGTGTATGATCAGGCTCGGGAAGATCTAATTCAAGATTTACTTCACGCGGGCCCAGCCTCTAGTGAAAGTGAAGTGGTTGTCATTGTGATACACTGCAGCACAGCACACGGTGACACAGTGAAACGTGTCCTCTGTGTTTAACCGTCACCCTTGGTGAGGAGTGGGCACCATTACAGGTGCCTGCGGGACCATCAAGGGGACCTCAGTGGCACCTTTGCTGATCAGGATTCGAACCGGGGCCCCTGATTACGGGGCCGCTTCCTTAACCACTTGGCCACCACTCCAATTGGTCCCTGCGTGATGTTCCATCTGAAGCAGGGATCACAACGGTTCTTCTAATCCTCGGGAAAATCGCATAGCAGCACTTCAACTCTGCATTCTTCAAACGCGGCACCACAACATCCCCACCGCAAAAAAAGATTAATTTATGGAGAGCAGACACCAGCAAAGTCCTGACCTTTCACCCAGATGACCAACAGACACTTACAGATCCTTTCAGCTCCAAGAACTTCCACTAATTTAACATCAACGTGTCTTCAGCACCGGATCCTAATTGGTGGACCAGCAACTCCACTGGCAGTTCCACACTAGGTTCACGCTACGGTTCTAACGACCGAATGTAACAGAATGAGCTGCACGTATTCAAAAAAACCTTAAAATTAATGCAAAAAATTAACTGGTTAGCCAGTAAAAAGTAAAGTGCCATTTCAACAGAGTGGATGTGGGGAAAAGAGGCCACGACTCACGTGACACGAGGAACTCAGGTTTGCTTCACACAGTGAAATGTGTCCTCTGTATTAAACCATCACCCTAGGTGACAGTGGGCACCATGACAGGGGAGCAGTGTGTGGGGACGGGACCTTCATCACGTTTTACTCCACCAAGCCACGCAGAGCAGACTGTTGATCTGTACGTCTGGGGGCTTCACTGCAGACAGAAATAGATTTTTCAGTCCGTTTCCACACTTCAGTTGCCACCATGTGGTCAATCGCCGCGTTCAGCATGACAGAAGCATTAAAGTGCAACAAAGCAGCAAATGGAAACTTTCTGTTCTCAACAACAAAATTTTCATCTGTTCTCTTCCCTCAGGAACGTAGAGAACACTTACACTCACTTACGGCATTTATCAGACGCCCTTATCCAGAGTGACTTACAATCAGTAGTTACAGGGTCTCCCCCTGGAGACACTCGGGGTTAAGTGTCTTGCTCAGGGACACAATGGTAGAAAGTGGGGTTTGAACCCGGGTCTTCTGGTTCATAGGCGAGGGTGTTACCCACTAGGATACTACAACCCGACTACCACCCAAAACTTCTCACTTTCCTCAGCATCCTCACATTTTTCATTAACAAACCCAGAAACACACACCAAACCAGAGACAGGCGTCCAGCGATGGGCCCACGTTCCCTGGAACTCACCCCCCCGGTCCTCAGTCCATTACTCTTTCGAGAGCAGCTCACTGGCACTAATGAAGCACTCGTGTGGCTGCAGCTCTCGTAATTCTGCTCCTGCAAGCAAACACAAAGATGGGCTCTCCACTCATCTGAGGAGCAGGTCAACCCTGGAGCACAGAGCACTTCTCAGGTTGGTCCTGGTCTCCCGCACAAAAACAAGGAGAAAACAAATCCCATAATTCCCCAAAGAAAACAGCGGGGCCACCACGATGGACCACAAAGTTTATCAAAGTATTTCAGTACACGTACTGAAATATACGAATGTCTCACACAGACCTCAGAAAATCTAATGAAACTCTTACGGTTTTAATTGAGTGTATATACCTCAGTGTATTTGTATTAAAGTGACTGGACTATAGGAGGTAGAGGTGTGTTTGTGTGTGTGTGTACGATATCTGCTGCTCTTCAGATCTTCACTCCTCTCCGTGGCCCCGGGCTCTGGACCCTAATGGCTCCTCTGGTCTGTTAACAGGGTGACCTGAATCTCTGTATTGTTCACCTCCAGCTCAGACCACTAAAATGCATCCAAGCTCTTTCGTCAGAGAAAACAAAACATCCTCCATAATTCAGAGTCTGGCTCCAGTCTGGAATATTAAACCTTTACAGGCATTTCATACAAACAGATTTCAGTTCAGTTTTCTATACTATTTTCATAATTTTATTATTTACAGTGACCTGATAAACTATGTGGACAACTCGACTTCCAACTGGACGTGACCACAGGACCACGCATCTCCAGTAATGACCGGTGACCATCACCCACAGCAAAGGATTCCTTAACCATATATTAATTATGATGGTGCAGATGGATACCATCTCTTTGATAAAGTTCATCCCAAAAGCTGATGTGTGGCATGCATGAAGATAAACTGCTCATACTGATGAATTCTGACAATGAAAGTGGATGTACACACAGAACAAGCTTCAGCTCTGAAACTCTCATTTAAATTCTAGTGTCATTCAAAGAAGAAATGAAAGGTAAGGGTTCAGGGTAACGACAACCATAACTATTTAACTGTGCTTTTCAGCTTTGAATAGATATTTTAGTGGATATGAAACGGCGACGACGCATGGTCAAGGTACATGTTCTCACCTGCTCAGTTTGGGAGGTGCTGGATGTTCCAGGATGTAGACGGACTCCTGTCTGCTCCTCTCCTCCTCCGCTCCATCAGTCACGCGCCATTTAAAACCCCCTCTGACGTCACTCGTGGCTCAAACCACAGGAGCCTAAACGTGAGGAAGGGCTACAAATTCACATCTTTCCACACTTCTTTACGTTCTTCACTTCCCCCCATCTTCATGAAAATGAAGCCCATAAAAACACTGTACAGAGATGATGCAACCTCTTCAAATGTAAGGCATGCAAACCTGTCACTTAATTATTGTTTATGGCTTCGAAATGATTGATCAGATTTTTAACCAAACCTGCAGACCAGGTGCCCACTAGAGGTCCACGATGGATGTAGCATTCATCCACGTACTGACCCTTGAGGCACAACAAACGTAATGCAATGTGTCTCTCTGCTCTGACATCACAGGATGGAAACAGGAAGACAGTGACAGGTGATTCCCATTCAATTTAATCAGCGCCAATCTGGAATACTCACTCAGTCACTGAGTTCTTACCACGAAACGACTCAGTGTCCTGCTCAGGGACACGATGGTAGTAAGTGGGATTTGAGCCTGGGTCTTCTGGTTCTTAGGCGAGGGTCTTACCCATTAGGCAACTACCAGCCCATATATACTGACTCATAGATCAAAAGTGTGATACTCACCTGCTCCTTTGCACGATCAAGTCCACTCGTTTCGTGAACATCGCTGTTTCATCGGCGTTGCTGCGCTTCTGCCCTGACACGTCGATAAATCATGTTCAGAAAACGCTTTCATTTTTATTTTAGGGATCTTGATGAAAAATAACAACGAAGACATGAAACCGCCGTCCCCCCGGATTCCAGTGGCGTTTGCATTCGTATTTGCATGGCAGGGGTTTTTATGACACGCCGCCGACTATAAATACCCGTGTATGAGGTGTGTTCGAGCTTGGAGGTGTCAGAGCGTGGTCTATAAGGTATTTCTCTCACGTCAGATTATTTTGGGCTGAGAATGGAAAACGGAATGGTGGTTGTGGAGATGATTCATGTGAAGCCCTTTAAAATATATATATATATATATTTTCCCCATTTGCCTGTTTCCTATTTTCATGATGAGCTTGAATATCATATATCTTCGGAAAGATAGACCTTTAGTCCTTCTGTTCTCTGTACATTCATTTTTTTTCAACTGCACGACTGCTACAAGCACTAAGAATCATTTGGTTCCTTCAGCTAAGGTGACAATAAATCACATAATTCTTCTAATGATCACAAGGAACAGACCTCCATCACAGACCCAACCCTGGAGATCTAGACTCATCTGTCTGTGTGCTTTTTTGTCATTTTGAATGAACGGTGTTGTTTAACCATCTTTTGCTCATATACCCTGCCTTCAGGAACACACTCTGGCTGACCTGCAAGCTGTAGAGATGAACGGCAACTTTACTAACGGCTACTGGGAAGCCGTGGTTCTGTTTAATACTGGGGTCTTCATCAATGTCTTCTGTATTTTGCCACTAAGCTGCTGGACAATATTGCTCATCACCAGAGACGTGGGCGGGGTCGCCTCTGAGGTCTTCACCCTCAATCTGGCTGTTTCCGACATTATCCTCAGCGTCGGAAGCGTGATGATCCCTCTGGAGATATTCGCTGCTCTGCGCCTCGGCCAGGCGTCCAGCTTCTTCTCCGGCTTCCTGATCGCCGGCCGCCCGCTGTTCCTGTGCTATATCTGTGTGGAGCGCTACCTGGCCGTGATCCACCCGCTTCTCTTCCTGCGGCTCAGGCCTCTCCGCTACCGGGCGGCGGGCTCGGCCGCGACCTGGCTGGTCATCCTCAGCTGCGGTCTCATTCTGTCGTTCAACGCGGCTTTCATTCTGTACATATGGAGCACGTTGTGTTTGACGCTGTTCCTGGTGAAGCTGTTCTGCTGCCAGGCCATCCTCAGGGCTCTGAAACGGCCTGCGCCAGGAGACAGGAGCAAGGACCGGGACGGAGCCAATCAGGCCAAGATCAAAGCTTTCAAGGTCATTCTGTTCTCGCTGTTGTCCATGTCTGTGTCGTATTTGCCTCTCGGAGTCGTGATGACAATTGCACAGATGATGTCCATGATTCAACTTGGCGAATCGGCGATTTTCTTCCTCATGGCTGTCACCGGTCTCACTCACCCTCTCCTTTATCTCCAGCGTGTTGGAAAGCTGAAAACCTGCTCCTCTGCTGCCCCCTAGTCCATCATCACTGAATTCGCTCAATTTTTACTATGTCAGTTGGCTTTTCGGACAGATTTTAAGATATTGATTTGAAGGTCTTCCTGGACTGTCTTAAACCTTGTCCATACAAGACCTGTCAAGGCACAAAAGCGCGGAGAGCTGCAGGCCAGATCACATTGAAATGTTACCGTTTTAGAGTTTCTTGGGACCTCCAAAAATATGACATTGCATTTCTTACTTTGCCAGATGTTTTCTGTTTAAAACATTGTAAGACCTAGTTACCATAGCAACCATGATTTGGACCATGATGATCTAGGGCAATCTCTGATTCTTGATGCACTATTTTATTGTAATATTAAGTTCTACATGGATAGAAACAACAAAACCATTGTAGACACTGGAGATTCCCAGCAGCCTTGTTTTTCCCGTGTTTCTGTGTGCAGTGGCCATGAAGGCCACATGTGACCAGTTCACCAGTTTCTCTACCAAAACCATCTGGTCAGTAACCATTTGCATGGCAGATGTTCACGGATCTGTTTTACATACATCTGTCATAATGAAAAGAAATGTATACAGTTTTAAAAGAAATGGTCACTATAATAACATGTAACAAATGAAAGTATAATTAAGTGTTATTAATAGTTTAATCACTGCCAGTTTACTGCGTTCACCAGACATTATTAATAAAGATGGATGCCGTCATCTCATTATCCCCATGCATGCTGTACGCATCATTTACATTTCCACAGTCAAGAGCTGCTCACCCTCCAGCACAGAACACCAAAGGTACAGCTGAGAGAATCTTCTCAAAGGGACGACAAACAGATCGTGTGAGTGGATTATTATTCTTTTCCAAAAAATTTATATCACTAAGTAATCACATTTTAAATAAGAATAAAATATGACATATATATATTGCTGAGTGGTGGAGGGGACAGTATTGATCATCTCATCACAGTGGTAGCTAGCAGTGAGTGGGATGCATTTGGCAGAAAGTGAACACTGTTTCACTGAAGGTGATGGGATGGAAAGAGAAAAAAAACTTTCTGGGTCGTAGCATCTCCAAAACTTCAACTTGTGTGGGATATTCCTGGTCTGCAGTGGTCAGGATCTATGCTGGTGGACCAACCAGCACACTGGAGATTGGGTCATTGGATGTCATTGAAGTTGAGTGATGATTGGACTGTAGATGAGCTCCTGGAGCTTGAATAGCTGGTTCCATATGGTTTCAGAACACAGACCTCCATAGCCAAAGACCAGTCAGGGAGCTCGTTTTGTCCATTCTCCATTACCACCACCAATTTTGACTTGGCCTACAAGATCTCAGTATAATTGAGTTTCTGTGGGATGTGCCAGAAAAGATGTTCAGTCCATGGAGATACCACACCACAACATAATGGACTAAAGCAATCTGCTATTGAAGACTTGATGACACTTGAAGACATGACAGCATAGATTCAGAGGTCTAGAGGATGGGCTAATGGGCTGTTTTGGTGGCCACTGTGGGACCAACTCAACATTCGGCTGGTGGTCACATGAGCATGTATGGTATGGAACCAAAATGACATGGCTGTGAAGCTCCAGGTGTCCCACCTGTTATGAGTCATGGATTTGCTTCAGTTTACATTGTGTTTTTATATTGTCCCCAATACACCATCACCATGTCCCTGATGAAGAAATTAAGTCATGTGCTGCTGAATGAAGAACTGGGATAGTCAATAACATGGAAGGAAAAAAAAACTAATATATTGTCAATGGGCGGGGCAGCTTCTCTGATTGGTCAGCAATATCAGGAGTGTTTGCTCTACCAATAGGTCACATGGATCAGTAAATAATACAATTAATGTCCTGTCAGTGTGATGATGACACTCTCACTCGTCCTTCTTACCAAGGAACACTTGACAGCCTTCACATGGAACTGATTTTCTCCTTCCAGATCCTCTGCAGACATGAATGCGTCTTCCAGGAATCTCACCACCTTCCCTGAGCTCCACAGCAATTTCCTAGACTACTCAAGTTACATGCCTACAGCCGGTGCTGTGGCCTGTCTGCTGTTTGTGCTGCCGGTGAACATCTACGTGGTCTGTCTGATCGTCCAAGGCCGAGGAAAAGGGCTCGCCGCCGAGCTCTTCCCTCTCTGCCAGGCTGTGACTGAGATTGTCCTCTGTGTCACCTCCGAGGTGTTCCCTTTGAACCAGTTCATCTTCCCCAACCGCCTGGCTCGAGCACAACTGCTTTTCACCGCCCTACTGACAGTTGGCCGGCCCACGTTCCAGAGCTTCATCTGTGTGGAGCGCTTCCTGGCCGTCGTCTACCCCGTCACCTTCCTGAGGTTCCGGCCGCTCAGGTACAGGCTGGCATGCTCTGCCGGGGCATGGATGTTAGTCCTCTGTGCTTCTGGGGTCAGCTTCACCAACACCTTTGAGGTCGTTTACGGTCTGTTCAGCTTGAGCTTGGTTCTGACCTTGGTGAAGCTGTTCTGCGCTCTGGCCATCCTCAGGGTCCTGAAACAACCCGGGCCTGTGGGCAGGGAGGCAGACGGAGCCAATCAGGCCAAGGTGAAGGCCTTCAACATCATCTCAGTCATTCTGATGTCTGATCTGGTGACATACACTGGCGTGGTGATCCTCCTCGGCCTTCAAAATACTTATCCACCATGCAGATAAGAGTCAGCACATCCATTATTTTCTACATCATGACGACAACAGGTATTATCCATCCATTCCACTACCTGCACCGGGTGGGGAAACTGCCCTGCTGTATGGGGCACTTACAGATTTAATTTTCTTTTTAATTTCATAACTTCATATTTTCTTAAAGTAGAAGTAGCATATAATAAAGTCTTTCCTGTTGGAATGTAAAAGTGATATGTGGACACAGTCCCAGTTACTAAGAGCTGAAATTAACTGACATGATTCCCATCATTGTGTTTCACAATAAATGCAATAAACTCATCTGTACATGATGGCCTGTCATTGTGGATTATTTCACTGTTTTTCTCTTTAATCTCTTCTGGACATTCAGCATGCTGAATATTTCATTACATTTCCACATGTAGCTTGATGCAGCCATTGTTTCATGCCAACGGTCACGTTTTATTTCATTTTTGTATGTTTTATGGAGCAAGCAGAGTCACAGTCTTTATGGACGACTGTGTCAAAGTGAAATATTTGTATAGTCCATGCTTACGTGACAGCTGACACAGCTGTTTCAGATCAACATTCGGACCAACTTCATCACCAACATCGGTCCCTGTCTGTCCTGTCATGCTAGGACGAGGGAACAACCTGTCCAAATGCTGCTCGTTTGACTAGATTAGGGTCACAGGGTCACGGTCACCTGCTTTTCATGTGTCTTGTGTTGACGTGACGGGCAGGATTTGCATCTTTTTTCCCAGCTGCTCATCATGCATGTAAATCAGTACAATTACTCCAATTTGTTACTGAACAAGCCGCCCTTTTGCGTTGCTTGAAACGATCTCTAAATGTTCACTATGAGCAAATGGCTGCCAAATGCTAACTTTCATGATCAACTGCAATAAGGACGCACTGAGACTGGGGGCTGGATCAGTCTGCAACCAAGCAGATGCTTTACTGATGGAATACATATCAGAACATAAAATAAAAGTGGATAAAAAGGGACAAATTTGTATCAATTATGTTATGGAAGTTATGGAAGTAGTAAACTGCAAACTGTGCCTCAAAAGCACAATCAAGCCTATTGACTGTTCAAAAACTTCAGCTCAGTGCATTCAGTTCATTTATGAAGATGCACCCTGACGATAGAGACCCAGACTTTCTGCCAGAACTAGAATTTACAGTATTTACCAGACACCCTTGTCCAGAGGAGGGTCCCCCTAGAGACACTCAGGGTTAAGTGTCTTGCTCAGGGACACGATGGTAGTAAGCGGGATTTGAACCTGGGTCTTCTGGTTCATAGGCGAGTGTGTTACCCCACTAGGCCACTACCACAAGCACAATGTAATGCCAGAGAGTAGCCGGTTCTTTCTCACGTTTCACGCATGCAGCACGTTAGTACAGTTCACTGCATTTGCATGGCTGGTGTTTCGATCTTCACATTAACTCAGCAAGTCAGAATGGGAAAAAGATCGCTCGACAGGTAGGTTTTTTTTTTTAGAAGATGCTGGAAAATGGACCGTCCATTGTGTCTTGTGTGTTGATTCCAAATGATGAATCCATGTCATCAGATCCCAACGATTTTCTGATTAGGGTTTTCAGACGGGATCTGTAACCGCTCCCATTTCCACCGAGATGACACGATCAATGCTGATGAAGGAGGACCGATGGTCCGTTCGGGAGTAAAAACCGGGTTTTACTGTTCTGCTGCTCTGTTTTACTGTATTCTGTGTAAAAGCACGCATGTCATGCTGTATTTCATTTTTTTTTTGCAGCTGACTGTGACGAGATGAACGTGTCGGGAGACAACGAGTCTATGGTCCTAGCTCATTTTTATGCGTCTATTGCCGGTGCCACCATCAGCTTCCTGTTTAGCTTGTCACTGAACGGCCTCATGGTGTATCTGATCGTCACCGGAGCGGATGTTGCCGGCGAATTCTTCGGCCTCAACCTGGCCGTGTCGGAGACGATTCTTGGCCTCTGCTCGCCTCTGTTCATCATCAGATTCTTCGCGTCCGTTGACAGGGCGACGAGCTTCTTCTCTGGCTTCTTCACCACCGGCCGGCCCCTGTTCCTGTGCTGCATCAGTGTGGAGCGCTACATAGCTGTGCTCCACCCGGTCCCCTTCCGGAAGTACCGGCCGCTGCGGTACAGGCTGGTCTGTGCGGCCCTTCTCTGGCCCATCGTTCTCAGCTCCTGCCTGCTGTCGTCCTTCATGGTCTCCATCCTTGTGCTAATCTGGGTGAGTGTCAGTCTGCCGCTGTTCCTGGTGAAGGTGTTCTCCTGCCTGGCCATCCTCAGGGCCCTGAGACGGCCGAGGCCAGGGTCAGAGCAGCACACGAGAGAAGGGTCCAATCGGGCCAAGGTGAAGGCCTTCAAGATCATCTCAGTCATCCTGATGTCAGAGTTTTTGACCTACTCTCCGCTGATCATTTTAACAGCCATACAAGAGGATTTAACCTTGTCCGAATTAAAACTGGCCAAGGTGCTTGTTATCTGCATCATGACGCTGACCGGTTTAATCCATCCTTTCCTGTACCTGCGGCGGGCGGGAAAGATGCCCTGCGCCACGAAAACCAGCCGCACCCACAGAATCCTTCAGAGCTACAGCAGAAGCAGCTACAACCCTGATCTGCACGTTCCTGGGCATGAAGTGTGAGATTTAATACATAATGCATAATTCATAAATACTGCTAATCCTTACTGAATGAACGTGAAAAAACACCAGCATATGATGCAGACATGTTTTATTGTGATTTATTAGTTTTCTGCACCGGACATACAAGTTGTTTCTCCTGGAAAAACATGATGGAAGTCCCAAATATAATTATCCTGACTGAAAGACTCTTTCTTTCTAAATACTGTCCTGTACATGACTATTAATTAGAGGTGGGCATAGATTAATTTTCTTAATCTAGATTAATCTCACTGTAATCTAGATTAATCTAGAGTAAAATAAATTAATCTAGTAAGAAAAATTAGTCTAGATTAATCTATATTAAATGTCTCATTTGAATTCTGCCGAAGGCATTCAGAATATGGGTGCTACCCAAAGTCTTTGAGAACCAGGTGGCGCATTAGACCAGGGGCTCATCTCCTGTTTCCAAAATGCATCACAATCTGCTTGAGAAAGCTGTTCTACTATGATAATTGGTGATGAAAATAAATTATGTTCAATAAGATGTACTTGTGTTTACCAACTGTTTATTCAGTTAAATAGCTGCATCCATGTTACCACGTCACGTTTGATGTGGTAATTTCACAGTTCGAAGACTCGTTCTCGCCCCCTACAGTGCAATTCAGCTAGGTATACATCCGCGCTAAAATATCAAGGTGAAAGTCATCATAGTGTAGCGGTTCTTCTTCTGCGTTGTGTAACTTTTTGATTTCGTTTCTTGAACCATAAATGATGAGCTGACACCCAAGAGATTTTCTGTGCAAAGTGTATTCTGTACAAAAAGCAAGGTCGCGTCAGAACATCGCGTCTTTCTGCACCTCTCTCTACAATATACAGTATTAAAAGAACATAAAAAATATTCACAAAATAACACATATGCAAAATATTCCTAATATGTACATAAATTAAAATGAAAGAAATAACTTTTTGCACACAAACCCCACGCACCTCTCACAGCTCACGCCATGTGTCCAAGAGACCTGAACCGGGTCTCAAAAACAAAATAAAAGTAGAAAAGAAAAGTAGAAAAGAAAATAAGAAACTAAAAGACACAAGAAAGAAGAAATATACTTATAAATCTAGTGTAACCATTTAACTCCGGCACAATAGCTTGTGTAGTATAGACCCAGCTCCCAACACAACTTTGTGAATAGATTAACGGCGATAACGGCCCACCACTACTATTAATACAGCAACACATTTAAATCACTATAAACTGTACGCAGCCTTGGAGTAACTATAGAAAACCAACTCATTACTCACATTTTCCCACTTGTGTAGAGTCCTTATCTACAATATCTACCAACACAGGCCACCCAGATCCTTGTTCAGTCCCTAGTAATATCACTGGATCCCAGTTGGTGCACACCCCCCCCAATCAGATCCAAACATGGAGTAGCACCATCCTACCTCACAGCCCTTATTACACCTCGCACTGCACCTCGTATACTCCGAGCCTCCAGTACTGCTCGCCTGGTCCCTCCATCTCTGAAGGTAAAAGGAAGACGCTCATCTAGACTCTTCTCCGTCTTGGCCCCTCGGTGGTGGAATGAACTTCCAGCTCAGTCACTGAGCACCTTCACACGGCAGCTCAACACCTTCCTCTTTAGAGAATATTTAGATTAACTTGTAACTTTCTTATCGTCTGAATTATAGAAGTAAAAACTACAACAGAGTGAATAAAATGACCGTGTTCATGGTTTGAGTCCTAGTGAACCAGAACTGGTGACTTCATTCGTGGTAACATTAAAGCATGTTGTAAGTTGCTCTGGAGTCTTCCAAAATGCCATAAATGTAAATGTAAATAAAAATAAATCTCAATTTACACTGGCAGTGTTTGTGAGTTCACTACTTACCCACGATGCACTGCATGTCTCTGACTAAAAACTTTACAAAACTACATTAATAATGGTTTTATTATGAGCCCACTTTGTAAACTATAGAAACAAGAGATCTTGACATCTCCTGGTCACACCAGTACAGGTGTTAAGGAAAGATTCTACGGAATGCGATACGAGGAAGTGTCACGACACAGACTCAGATTCAAATGCAGAAAACAGGTTTATTTCACAAAAATAAGCGAAGTACGAAACAAAATGGAGAAACCGAGACCGGTCACATGTAAAGCGAAGGACTCACAACACGTTGGGAGAGGGGGACTGGGACAGACGGGGGGAAAAGGGTGAGGACGACAGAGAGAAGAAGGGGAGGCGGCCAGGTAAACTCACCAACTACGGAGAGGGGACAGTCAAACAGACAACCTGAAACACACCTGAACAGAGAAGAGGATTCTTAACCAGACAATGAGGTGAGAAGCAGGAAGTTGAAACAGGTGACGAGGGGCGGGGCTTGACTTTAATCTGTAAAAACCATGAAAATATATACATGGAAATAAATGGAAGCAAAATTTTCTTAAATCCTCCGGTCTTCACATGTTGTGGGTACAGGTGACCGGTCCTGGTCAGATTCATTTGCATGTCAAATGTTTTAAGCTGCTCTATTAGAGATGATGCAGTAGAGGACAGACGGTCCTACACAGGTGCAGAGAAGACACGAGTGGGCGAATTTTACGGGAATAATCATATCACCTCAAAGACGGTAAGTTTCAGTTTTTAAATATTCCCATCAGCCACAAAATGAAGGCTACTGACAGGTGAAGTGAAAACCGCTGATGATCTGATTAACAATGGGTCGTAGGTGTCAGGTTCTGAGGGATATGGACCAGACAAACATCTACATGTGGGTCTAGTGGAGTGTTTCCAGCATGTAGGAGTTATCTGGTGCTGGTCCGATTCTACAGAAAATCTACTGCAGCACAAAAATTGTTCTGGGTTGTTCAAATTCTCCAGATCGTCTGTAAGATGTTTTGGAAAAACAAGTCTGATCCTTTGTTGCTTTAGTACATCTTGGTACCAAATGCCACCAGACAGCTTCAGAGTCCAGGTTTAGGAGGAGCAGCAGGTGGTTTCAGTGTTGTGGCAGATGGGTTTGAACACCACACAGTTCTGATATATTTCCTTCACATTATTAAGTGCTGAATAATACTTAATATTTGGCTGGTTTGACTTCAGGGAAAGATCTAAAGATGTCCAACGGGACTCTTCCTTTGGAGGCCACAGACTCCCTGGATGCGGGCGGGGCTCTGGTCTTAATCATCCTGGGATTGCCCATCAACTCCTACGTGCTGCACCTGATCTGGCGGAGATGAAGGCCGGCGTCATCTCAGACATCTTCCCGCTCAACCTGACCATATGCGAGGTGTTGCTCTGTGCCGGGTCTCTGGTGTTTCCCGTGCAGTCACTGGCCAGGCTCAGCGGCTTTGACGGAGCTCTGGGCTTCGTTTCTGGCCTGCTGATGACCGGCCTACCAATGTTCAACTGCTGCATCTGCCTGGAACGCTACCTGGCCGTGCTCCACCCACTCGTCTTCCTGAGGTTCAGGCCTCTGCGTTACAGGGTGGCGTGCTCGGCCACCATTTGGGCATTGGTTCTCTTCTTTTGTTTGCTTTGCTCTTTTGCCAGAAAGCTCTCGTATGTGATTTGGATTTGTGTTTGTCTTCCGCTGTATGTGGTCACCCTGTTCTGCTGTCTATCCATCCTCAGGGCTCTCAGACAGCCAGGCCCGGGGGACAGAGGCAGGGAGGAAGATGGTGCCAAGATGAGAGCCTTCAAGATCGTCTCAGTCATTCTGATGTCGGAGATGGTGGGATACCTACCTCTGACAATTTTAATGGCTGTCAACAGTAGCCTGACGCAAGCGCAGAGCTACCTGGGCAGAAGTTCGGTTTTCATATTCCTCGTGTCCACCTGCTTCACCCACCCTCTTCTCTACCTGCACCGAGCTGGAAAACTGCCCTGTCTCCCAGCCTTCTGACATTCCCGCTCATATACAGTGTCCCAATCCTGACATTTTGTGCTCCGGTTCCACGTCAGAGTCTCATGTTCAGTGTGCGTGTTCCTAATTTCCTGAATGTGTGCACCTCTTGTCATGTGTATAGGTCACGTGTTGCAATCTTGTCTCTCTGTGTACTTGTATATAGTGAGATGACAATAAAGACTTTGACTAAATGCATCCTCATTGTGTTGAGTGCACATCTGGTCATTGTATTTTCACTTTGTCCTCTGTGTAGATGTCCATGTGCACTGTTTTTGTGGAAAAATTGTGTCCCTTCTTCCTTGACATGCCTTGCCGGTGTGCCAACATGGAAAACAATGGTGAATACAAGACAAGGCACTGGTGAAGGCAATCATGTATTCAATCAGCATTGAATAATATGGGGCAGTTTATGGTTGTTTAGGATTCTTCTGGTTAATAGGCAGGTGTGTAACCCACTAAACCTGTAACCTGTTAGTGGGTGTGTAACCCACTAACTTGACCTGTAATTTTCCCTGAATGTATATTTCATTTTATCCACTAGTCTGATCCGTCATATGTGAAGAGTTTTCAATACCACTATCGTGGTATTTGGTGGTAGAAGCTCATCTGGTAACATCTAACTTAATGTAATTAAGAACGTTATTGTCAAAATTTTGATCTGGTTTTGTTTTGCAGAGGCAGCAGCTCCTGAACTTTCTCCACCCTGTCCAAGATGAACATCATCATGAAAGGCATATGCTGTAGGCATCAGCTTCCTGCTCGATTTGGGGGGGCGGCGATTTGTGCTCGGCCGCTGCTTCAGTGCTGCCTCTGTCTGGAACACCTGGCCCCATCCTCCACACCATCATCTTCCTCACTTCTTGCATGCTGAGATACAGGCTGATGTGCTCAGCCATGATCTGGTCTGTAATTCTCACCTTCAGCTCTTTAAGTGCCAGCAATGTGGACCTCGTTTTTTCCATCCGGTTCTGGTGAGTCTGCCGCTGTCCGCCGTGAAGACGCTCTGCTGTCTGGCCATCCTCAGAGCTCTCAAAAAGCCTGGACCCGCAGCAGGGTCGGTGTATGAACAGTTAGGCCAAGATGAAGGTGTTCGAGATCGTCCTCGTCATCCTGGTGTTTCTTTGTCACCATCATCCAAAGCTGCCTAACAGAGTATGGATGGACGCATCCATTGTTTTTTTTTAATCATGATCCCTTCAACATGTACTTGCAGGATCATGCCCTACCAGCTTCTGGACCTTTTTGCAAGACATTTACAGTTGACCCATGTCCTTAAATTTCAAATTAGAAACGTCCAACAATTGTATTTTTATAAATCTGCCAGGTCAGAATTCAACAGCAGCTTGTAGTTCAGGCTCCGTGTGGAGCAGAGTTGTGTTTCTAACCGGCTTTTACTGCGTGCAGAGTTTAAATCATTTCCTTTTCTGTCACAGCTTCATCTCTTCTGTGAAATTTCCATGTGTTTGTGGGATTTTTTTTACCATTCCGTTGGTTCAGAGGGTGTCGTTCACAATCTCCATTCGAATTCATCTCAGAGGTGTTCTGTCAGACCAAACGTTATGGACCTTGCTTTAAACACAGGACCACAGTCATGTTGGAACTGGAAGGCGTCGTCCATAAACTGTTCCCACACAGTTGGGTGCATGCCATTGTCCAAAATGTGCTGGGACTCTGAAGCATGCATATTTCCCTTCACTGGAACTATTCAGCCAAAACACACCTCTGTCACGCAGTCTTTCATCAAGCATCACTCTTCATCATGACCCCACACTTGCACACTGAGGATTTGCATGTCAGGCGATGGCAGAATTCATCTTCAGCTCTGCTAGACTGGAGAACTCGGCCAGAGACAACAGGGCACAGACACAGATGGCCGCATCTGGATAAGTAGCATCTGATTCATTCACTGCATGAATTAAGGCTCAATTAGGGAACACTTAATAATAGACGCGTTGGTGTGCTTTAGGTAATGATGGTTTGATTGTTTTATGCTCATTAATAAATGCTGCACTCTAATGTAACTCGGGGAATTTGGAAAAGAGGTTATCAAGTGGGAAATTAGCCACCAAAAATCTGGTCATACTGGAACAAGGAGATGTCAGATATGCAGATGCAGAACTGAACTGAGGTGCTTTTCAGGTTTAAAGTAGTTTGTAAATGACATAAGTAACTCAGGTTTTCCTCCCTGATGTAGAATTGGTGGCCACCCTAATTTGGCAATAATTCCCCAAACCAGCAGCATAAATGCAGCTTCTTCACTTTTAATGACTTCACTGCAGCCATGAGCTTCGCTAATAGCCACTAAAACGGCACGATTCAGACAAGGTTCACTTTTAATAAATTAAATATAGGAATAAATTAAAGGAATAAATTAAAACGTCTAAATTAGAAATTAAACAAAGCCAGAGACAAACATGTCGTGTTTTTACACTTTGTTCATCAAATGGTTGTGAGTTTGAAAAAGGCATCCACTGCTGAGAAGATTAAATGCAGCATTGAACTTTGCTGCAGAAGCTCATTCCTGGAACGTCTTTCAACAGACATCATGGAAGCACTGGAGAAGACTATTATCCTCTAAACTCTGGAAAAATGTCTGCAATGTGGAGAACTCTGCTGACAAATTGATCTGGTTTTGTTTTCCAGAGGCAGCAGCTCCTGAAACATGGATGGATACAATATGAGTTTCTCCACCCCCATCAGCATAAGCCCCATCATGCAAGGCATGGCCACAACTGCTGTAGGCATCAACTTCCTGCTCAGCTTTCCCCTGAACAGTTACGTTATGTGGCTCATCGTCTCAGGGACGGGAAGTGGCGTCGCTTCTGAGATCTTCTCCCTCAACCTGGCAGTGGGTGAGATGTTCTTCTGTGTTGGATCAGGACTGTTACCGGCTTACTGCTTCATGCCATTAGATGTTCTGGGGGAAGCCGCAAGCTTCGTTTTGGGGGCGGTGGTTTGTGCTCGGCCAATGTTCCAGTGTGCATCTGTCTGGAACACCACCTGGCTGTGCTCCACCCCATCACCTTCCTCAGGTCTCGGCCGCTGAGATACCGGCTGATGTGCTCGGCCGTGATCTGGCTTGTGATCTTCAGCATCAGCCTTACTAGTGCCAGCTTGTTGAAAATCATGTTTTTCATCATGGCTCTGGTGAGTCTGCCGCTGTGCGCCGTGAAGATGTTCTGCTGTCTGGCCATCCTCAGAGCTCTGAAAAAGCCCTGGACCCGGAGCGGGGCCGAAGAGCAGCAGTTCCAGTCAGGCCAAGATGAAGGCGTTCAAGATCGTCCTGGTCATCCTGGTGTATGAGCTGGTGACCCACACCCCGGTCTTCATTCTCGTTCTCATCCAAAATCTCCTAACAGAGGATGAGACAGCACTGAGCATGTTCATTGTTTTTTCAATCACAATGGCTGCAAGCTTCATCCAACCTCTGCTCCACCTCCACCGGGTGGGGAAGCTGCCCTGCTTCAGGCTGAACACTGCGTGATCAAGCCCTTCAACATGTTCGGGTAGAAACAGATTTCTTTTTATAGTTTTATTTGGATTTTGATTATTATCAAAAATACTGAGTTAAAAGCGTCCAACAATTATATTTTTATATATATTATATGACTTCATGTTATGCGCAATCAGACCAAAAGAGTGCGCAGAGCAAATATTAATTACAGCATACCACTTACATTTTTCCTTTTTCAGGGTTTCATAGATGAATTTAGCAAATGTATCTGACCCGCATCTCGATTGAAGCTTGTAAGCAATATTTTTCAAATTTTCCACAGATCTCAAGATTGAGGTTACTGCATGATTACAGGTTTTCTCGTGCAGAGTACGTGACAGTACTATACGTGACAGTACTATACATTTAGCGCAAAGTTTTGTATATTTTCTCTTCATGTCCCTTTATCTATTTAAAGTCATTTGAAATAAGCATTTCGCATTTGCATTTGTCTGTTTTCCATACTTGTCTCAAATCTGAAATGTTTTTTATGATAATTCATAATTATCCAGGGCTGATAGTGAAAAAACATTTTTCATGCCCAGGAGGTGAGCAGCAACACCCCCTGGGCCCAGATATATAAACAGCCTGGTATATAATAACCCTGATCATCATTATTGGTACTTGGGTATGCTCCCCTGTGAGTAACCCCTTAAATTAAAGATTTGTGAAGGAAGTGATGCACAGAACACAGTGACATTTAACCCAGAATTAGATGCTATTGTCAGTAGCATCTGTGTGCAGAGTAGCAGAGCTTGGTGGGCGTGTTCATCCCTGCAATCCATCCCTGCTTTTAACTAGTCACTTACCTGCCCACCGTCTGCTTGTATAACGTACTCAGCCTAAGATACTAGTAATTGATTAGTAGCCACTGACTAAAGGACGATGGGCTGCTTCCAAAATCTCTGCATGTCAAAGCGACATCTCGTCTCATCTTGGATGGCAGCCCATCACCTCCAACTCAATCCCACCAAAACTGAACTAATATTTATTCCAGCAGATTCTTCACCACATCAGGATCTTGCTATTTACCTGGACAACTCACAGCTCTCTCCTTCTGCAACAGCCCACAACCTTGAAGTACCAATAGACAACCAACTCTCCTTGTCAACTCACATCAGCAACCTTTCCCGTTCATGTAGATTCCTTCTCTACAATATCAGACGAATCCACCCTTATCTGTCAACCCAGGTCACCCAACTACTGGTTCAGTCCTTAGTAATCTCACGACTGGACTACTGTAACTCCCTTCTAGCTGGTCTACCTCTATACCATCCTACCTCTACAACTAATACAAAATGCAGCAGCACGACTAATCTTCAACCTTCCCAAATTCTCCCACACCACCTCTGCTACGTTCCTCCACTGGCTCCCAGTAGCTGCACGCATCAGGTTCAAAATACTGATGCTGGCCTACAAAGCCAAACATGGAGTAGCACCATCCTACCTCACAGCCCTTATTACACCTCACACTGCACCTGGTATACTCCGAGCCTCCAGTACTGCTCACCTGGTCCCCCCATCTCTGAAGGTAAAAGGAAGACGCTCATCTAGACTCTTCTTGTCTTGGCCCCTCGGTGGTGGAATGAACTTCCAGCTCAGTCACTGAGCACCTTCACACGGCAGCTCAAGACCTTCCTCTTTAGAGAAGATTTAGATGAACTTGTAACCTTCTTCTTGTCTGACTTCTGTATAGAAACTAGAACAGAGTGAATAAAAAGATTGTATTCATAGTTGGGGGTCCTAGTGAACCAGAACTGACCACTTCATCCATGGTAACATGGAAGTCACTCTGGATACGGGCATCTGGTAAATACCGTAAATGTAAATGTAAACATCACTAAAATTGCTTTTAAATAATGATAGAATGAAAATACAAAATCTAAAACTAAAAAGTATCTTACTTTAGCTAACAAGATAGATCACATGCTGCCTCCAAATGGACAGATAAACGAGGGCAACATGATCAGTTATCGAGGGTGGATATCTTCGGCAAATGTAAGGTGGAAATAAGCAGGTATAAAACATAAATCACCAGAGGCTAGCCTCCGTTTCACCTCATTAGCATCCATTTTCACATATCTTTCACGATAATTAGAATGCATAACCTGACGACGGTGGCCATTAAAAATTTTCATTAAAAAATTTACATTTAATGAAACTAACTTACAACATACTAAACACTTTTACAATAACCAGAACTAATTTACAAGCAGCAAATTACACAGAAAAGGTAGGTATTACAGGCAGGAAGTTCATTATCATTTACTGTGTAAGCTCGACTCGAACGACTAAAATCTATGATTGAAAATGAGCGTGAACCTGCCAGAGATTTACAGCTCCAACGTGTGTTGTGTTGCTCGGACTGCTGCTTTATGCACCTCTGGATGACCTGATCACTGGATGAACCTGATTATCATTTATTTTCGGGCGTGGTGCCTGAATCATGTATTTATCCGATTCCTTATTATTTACTGTTCTGATCCAGACCAGCTCCAAGAAGGTCCAGTTCAGAGATTACTGTTTGCAGAGATTGTCCTGCCAGGCTTTCCCGATGGTCCGAACACAACACACACTGTGCAAGCTTCCACTGACCTCTGACCTTTCTGACCCCGCTGCTGCATGGATAAAGCAGAGTAATGATGTTCTCCTCTGCAGGATCTAACAACGCTGAGTAGGAGTCACACTGTGACCACTTGGCTTCCACTCATGTCTGCATGAAAGTGCCACATTCCACTGTCAACTTCCAGACCGTTTCACAGCGAGACAGAGGAGTCTGCAGGGAGCTCTTATACCCACGGCAGGATCATACACATTACAATACTACAATATTATATTTATATTGCATGTGTACATTGTAATAGTCTGTAGATTTTTCATCTCACTTGTGCTAGACGTGAGAAAGTTGCCCTATGTGTTTAATGCTTTTAATGATGGTAGTAGCCTAGTGGGTAACACACTTGCCTATGAACCAGAAGACTACAGAGTCACAGGTTCAAATCCCACTTACTACCATCGTGTCCCTGAGCAAGACACTTAACCCTAAATTGCTCCAGGGGGACTGTCCATGTAACTACTGATTGTAAGTCGCTCTGGATAAGAAAGTCTGATAAATGCCATAAATGTAAATGTAATGCTCTTAAATTAATATACTAATTAATATATATATAATAATATTCTGCAAATTACTGTCCCTGTTAGATGTTACTGAGTCTGAAGTCTGTGTGTGAACAAATTCATATTAAAACATACCAGGAACATATATAAACTGATTTGTTGGCTAATTTATTATTGCCGGGGTGTAACGGCCGCAGGTCGGTTTGAGGCGACGGAGCGATTTTGGACCCCCTCCACATGTTCTGAACCCACTGAAGCACAGAGGAAGGACAACATAAGAAGCTCAAGGTTTTTATTATATTTCACACGTTCACATTCCCTTCTTGGTAGGTCCCACATCGCTCTCCCCAAACACCCAGATAGAAAGACAAACCCCCCCCAAATCAGGGCCAAACGCTTACACACAATGTCAGGAGCTTCACAAAAATCCAAAATCAAATCCAAACCACAAGGACATATAAAACCCACACAAAAGTGGATAAACATGAACACAAGGCTAAACCCCCTACCCCATACAACAAGAACAGGTGAAAAAAATTCCCCGTCTCCACCACACAGTCCACCCAGACGGGCCACATTCGGTGCTTTACTGAGACATGGATGACCCCCACCATGCCGGACAGTGCTGATTCTTTCTGCGTGTTTTGCATGGACATGCACGGCGTCTAACAGAGCTAAAGGCAGGAGAGTCTGTTTCATGGTTGCGATGCCTGGAGTATTTCTACTCTCTCCAGTCGCTGCTCGCCTCACCTGGAATATCTCGGCATTAAGTGCCAACCATTTTACCTGGTAGTGGGTAACACACAGGGTGGTAGTACCCTAGTGGGGTAACACACTCACCCATGTACCAGAAGGCCCAGGTTCAAACCCCACTTAATACCATTGTGTTCCTGAGCAAGACACTTAACCCTGAGTGTCTCCAGGGGGGGACTGTCCCTGTAACTACTGATTGTAAGTCCCTCTGGATAAGGGCGTCTGATAAATGCAGTAAATGTAAATGTAAATGTACCTGCATTGTGAGTTCAACTCGGTCATGACCACTGTGGTCTAAATTCCTACTCCTGTGGACTCGGGTTTGGCTTTATCTGAGACCTGGACACAGCTCTCATTGTGACAGGGGTCTTTAATAAAGCAAACTTCAGTCAAGTTATGCCCAATACCCAAGAACAGTAAGCCATTGTGCTCTACACCCATGATTGTATGGCCACTCGCTGCTCCAACACCATCGTGAAGTTTGCTGACGACACGGCAGGGCTCGGCTGGTGACTGGTGAGCATTATCAGTAGGAGGGAGGTCCACAGCGACCACCAGCTCGCGGCTGTACTTCCTCAGCAGGTAGAATGGCAGGCACCTTGCCAATAAGACCTTGATCTGCGGTGAAAAGTGTTGTGCAATCCTCAGGAAACCGGTCAGTCCGTCCAGCTGGACGGCAGAGTCCACAATGTTTTTTGCAGCCATGTCTCAGTGAATTCTCCCACTGGTTAACCTGCTGTAGTTCAAGTCAAAGTCAAAGTCAACTTTATTGTCAATTTTGCCACATGTACAGGACATACAGAGCATTGAAATTGCGTTACTCTCAGACCCATGGTGCATACAAGTAACATTAAACACAAACAGTAACATTAAATACAACAATAACATTAAATACAAGGGTATAAAAATAAGCATAATCTATAATATTTAAAAACACAATATACAAGTAAGGGCACATGGTGGATAGTGCAAACCACGTAAACAATGTAGTGCAACAGAGCTTGTAAAGTGTAAAAGTGTCAGAGCAGTCTTGTAACTGACTATGAGTAGAGTTCGATGTAACCAAACTTTTTGTCCAGCAATCAGTAGGGATGTCAACATTAGACATTTACAGCATTTACCAGACGCACTTATCCAGAGCGACTTACAGTCAGTAGTTACAGGGACAGTCCCCCCCTGGGGACGCTTGGGGTTAAGTGTCTTGCTCAGGGACACAATGGTAGTAAGTGGGGTTTGAACCTGGGTCTTCTGGTTCATAGCCGAGTGTGTAAACAAGTAGGCTACTACCACCCTAGTAGGATGTGCAGTTACTATCAGTATCAGATCGATACTAGCACATTGGCATCGATATTTTTACTCATCTAATTTCAGTACCGCGTTCCAACTGAGTTAATACTGCTCCTCACACATCACCGTGACTCGGCGGCGTCAGAGGAAGGTGACCCCAGCCTGACTGGTGCGAGACGATGTCTGTTTGGCACTGGTAACAACGCCGATTCCGAAATAAACATCCCAACTGGGATCATCGTACAACACAGAATATGGAAAGTACCATAAACCATGAAAGAAAAACATTTCTGTTGCACTTCTTCCTGCACCCTGAACAAAGTTGGGATCATGCCACAACCAAACTTACAATGCAGCCGAGGAAAACACCGCTCTCCTCCATCGGATTGCCAGGCACAGAAGCACGATTCGTCACTCCGGAGAACACACCTCTGTCACGCAGTCTTTCATCAAGCATCACTCTTCATCATGACCCCACACTTGCGCGCTGAGGATTTGCATGTCAGGCGATGGCAGAATTCATCTTCAGCTCTGCTAGACAGGAGAACTCGGCCAGAGGCAGCAGGGCACAGACACAGATGGCCGCATCTGGATAAGTAGCATCTGATTCATTCACTGCATGAATTAAGGCTCGATTAGGGAACACTTAATAATAGACGCGCTGGTGTGGCTTTTAGGTAATGATGGTTTGATTGTTTTATGCTCATTATAATGCTGCATTCTAATGTAACTCATGAATTTGGAAAAGAGTTTTCTAACTGGTTTCCACCACAACCCCAAAACCAGCAGCGTAAATGCAGCTTCTTCACTTTAATGACTTCACTGCAGCCATGAGCTTCACTAATAGCCACTAAAACGGCACGATTCAGACAAGGTTTTAAAATAGGAATAAATTAAAATGTGTAAATTGGCAATTAGCAAAGCCAGAGACAAACATGTTGTGTTTTTACACTTTGTTTCATCAAAATGGTGTGAGTTTGAAAATGGCATCCACTGAGAAGATTTTAGGTGGCGCCCCAGAATGCCGTCTTGGTCAATACTTCATCGATGGTAACTTAAGCACGTTGTAGGCCGCTCTGGATAAGGGCGTCTGCCAAATGCTGTAAATGTAAATGTACTTTAAAAACAACGATGAGGTGGTTCAACTGGGGCTTGGACACGAACGGGCAGAGGGCATTTTACCACTAAGTGCCAATAAAAACTCTCATGGGGGTTGAGTACCGTTTTTTACCCTGTTTTCTTGCAACAAAAATAAACTTTAAGACCGGCGTTGTAAACCTGGCGTTTTTTGGCCCTGTTGCTTTGCCGTAGCGGAAGGGGAGGGTGCACTGTGGTGTTTCTCATAAGAACATCACATATCCTTATTATTAATACAATTACTAATAAATAGATTTGCTACGCAGGTAAATTCACGTGGGCTTGTTATTTTCACGTGAAAAAACATTAATACCAACTTGTTTTAAGAAACTTTTTTCATTTATCCATTTTAGCATTTGCCTTATTACCTGTGGCTCTGCGCAAACGCTCGAGTGATAAACACAGGTATTTAACGATAAATAAAATGGGGCGCAGGAACCCTCATACAGACCCTACACATGAAAACAGGATAAAAGCCAAATGACCACACGAGGACAGGACACGGCTAGGATACATTTATAATAATCAGAAGGAAATAATCAGGAAAGACAAGACCAGGCAAACATGAAGCCCTGGTCCAGAGTACCTGGAGGGGCAGTGGTGGCCTAGCTCACCAAGGTGATGGTTAAATACAGAGGACACATTTCACTGTGTACTGCAGTGTTTTACAATGACAATCACTTGTCCAGATCGTGATAGACTTCCATGATGGGTGTGAGCAGAGTTGTAGAAGCTCATCTGGTTAGATAAGTTAGCATAATTGAGATCGTGATGGTCGTAACTCTGGAAAAATGTCTGCAATTTAGAGAACTTTGATCTGGTTTTGTTTTCCAGAGGCAGCAGCTCCTGAAACATGGATGGATACAATTTTAGTGTCTCCACCCTGTCCAACATGACCATCACCATACAAGGCATGGCCACAACTACTGTAGGCATCAACTTCCTGCTCAGCTTTCCCCTGAACAGTTACGTTATGTGGCTCATCGTCTCCGGGACGGGAAGTGGTGTCGCTTCTGAGATCTTCTCCCTCAACCTGGCAGTGTGTGAGATGTTCTTCTGTGTTGGATCAGTACTGTTACGTTCTTTCTGCTTCATGCCATCAGATCTTCTGGGCAAAGTTGCATGTTTCGTATTGGGGGCGGTGGCTTGTGCTCGGCCAATGTTCCAGTGCTGCATCTGTCTGGAACACCACCTGGCTGTGCTCCACCCCATCATCTTCCTCAGGTCTCGGCCGCTGAGATACCGGCTGATGTGCTCGGCCGTGATCTGGCTTGTGATCTTCAGCATCAGCCTTATTTGTGCCACCCTTGTAGGCTTCATGATAATGTTCATCTTGGCTATGATGAGTCTGCCGCTGTGCGCCGTGAAGATGTTCTGCTGTCTGGCCATCCTCAGAGCTCTGAAAAAGCCTGGACCCGGAGCGGGGCCGAAGAGAAGCAGCTCCAATCAGGCCAAGATGAAGGCGTTCAAGATCGTTCTGGTCATCCTGGTGTATGAGCTGGTGACGTACAGCCCGGTTTTCATTCTAGTTGTCCTGTCAAGTGGAAACCGCCTAACAAGCACTGAGGTAATAATTGGCATAGCCATAGTTTTTTCAATCATGATGGCCACAAGCTTCACCCAACCTCTGCTCCACCTCCACCGGGTGGGGAAGCTGCCCTGCTTCAGGCTGAACACAGGATGATCAAGTCCTTCAACGTGTTCAAGAAGGAACAGATTTTTTCAGAACTTTATTGGCCCACAACATAACTTCTGAAGTCTGAATCACATCCAATTGTGATTCTATCATTCTGCTCCTCTTTCGACGTTCCTTGTGGTCTCAGCAGCAACTCAGGCTCCCTGTGGAGCAACACTTCATGTCATGTGCAAACACACCAAAAGAGGGCGCAATAGCAAAAATCGATTGCACCAAACCGTTTAATTCTTTTCATTTTGTGGTTTCTTAGCAACGCATCTCGCTTGAAGCTTGTGAGAAACATTTTTTCAAATTTGCCACAGATCTGAAGATCTCGTTCTGTCAGCATTTTCAACACAACTTGTCAGGCCAAAACTTTCCTGATGGTCTGAACACAACACACACTGTGCAAGCTTCCACTGACCTCTGACCTTTCTGACCCGCCTGCTGCGTGGATAAAGCAGAGTAATGATGTTCTCCTCTGCAGGATCTCACAACGCTGAGTAGGAGTCACACTGTGACCACTTGGCTTCCACTCATGTCTGCATGAAAGTGCCACATTCCACTGTCAACTTC